>NC_051181.1:34810334-35110334 GCF_013339695.2 Rhipicephalus sanguineus | reverse complement strand
GCGAAAATGTTTGAGGCCCGTGTACTTAGATTTAGGTGCACGTTAAAGAACCCCAGGTGGTCGAAATTTGCGGAGCCCTCCACTACGGCGTCTCTCATTATCATAGCGTGGTTTTGGGACGTTAAACCCCAGATATTAATAATATTACGCAGGACAGACAAGCCGCTGTGTTAGAGATTATTGGAACATAAGAGATCGCTAACCGGAGGCTCACCTCCTAATCTTTCTTTACATTGCCGAGAACGTATATATATATCACTGTTAAAAATATTGCCGTAATAGTACGGTAAAACGACACGTTAACTCTTGATGCCAGCATGTTCCCCATTACGGCACAAGACACTAGTGAAGCCGTAGTTACTTATACCGATGCCGTACCTCAGGGAAATACTTTTGAAAGCGTAGTGTTTCTTAACGTTGCCAATCCCGTACAGCAAGTCAATAGCTCTGAAGCCGTACTCATTTATCAACATTAGCGACGCCGTACCACAACTATCTGCTATTGAAGCCGTATCACCTCAGAACATTGCCAATACCGTATCACAAGCAAAAATGTTTAAATCCGTTGTTATGTAACCACCTTGTCGACACCGTACGATGGGTAAATTGTTACATAAACGTAATGTGCAAATTCAGAGTTCCCACCGCGCTTGGCACATGCAGGATCTAACATGTGAACCATAGTGCGTGCATGGAAATTAACTTGTATCGTTGCTATGTGGTAACAGCAGCTTTTATGAATATTCTTAAGTGATCCAATATAAATAGACAGGAGTGAAGGCACCACATACACCAGCGACTGAAACAGACGCTCTTTTGTGTGACTCTTTTCATTCTGTCTCATGCAGCATTCGCTTGTATCAGTAGGCCTTTATGCCGTTGTGCGAACTAGTGTTGTAGGTGTGTCAGGTGGTATAAGAGGAACTCATACTGTTGAGAGCCCCCCCTCCCCCCCAAAAAAAAGAACAAAAACAAAAAAATATTGGCTAGAATAATCAAATATAATACCATTAAAACAGTATGGCTCTCATATGGTGAGTTTTCTCATTTTCTTTCAAACACCTTCAAATGTTTTACACATAGTCAAATTGATATTTGATTCAGGTTGTATGAATATTCAGGATAGTGTTTTTACAGAAAAAGAAAACACAGGAAAAGTCAGTTGAAAGTTGTATTGTATCTGAATATAAATACATAGTATATTTGGGGATTACACATATTTCATGGAAGGACAAATTGAGCTTACTGTTCCTTGAAAGTCATGACCTCAAGTCAGCCGAACAAGAAATTATAGACTCACACAGCCCTTTTTTTCAGAAATGGCACTGTCCGAGCAAGCCGCCAAAACCTTTGAATGGGCTCCTCTGTGTCACTTATAGGTTCCTGCCTCCTGCTGTCCTCTTGACATATGCCAACAAGATACCTGGAATAAACATTAGGCAGCCATGTCACAGATGCACTCAAAAACAGCAATGCAAAGAACAATCATTGTCGCATTTAACGTGTAACCCAAGGTGCATTCCACACAATCAGGGGTTTTCAATAGGGGCCCCGAAGAAATAATGGCAAAGCCACTGCGCGCGCAAGACCCAAAAAGCATTTGCGTGGGGGCTGGGCAAGGTATTTCTTGAATTTAGCAAAAGCACCAAAGCTTGCTCCAAAAGCTTTGGCCAAGAAAACATGGTGGCACCCATCGAAGTGGCCGTTCTTGGCCAAGACCAAACTGACCCGATTTCTAAACTGACAATGTTCTTGATAAATAAATGGTAGTATAGGCTATCGCTTTCTCCCATCTCGCACATAGAACAAAAGCCGACCAGAAAATAGCAATGTTTTTAATATGGGTAGCCAATTTCAGAGTTCATAGACTTAATGCACCTGGTAACTAGGATTGTCTTAGCGGATGATGGCAAGTAATGTGGACTCGCAAAATTGATGGTGATTGTCAACGAATCTATTACCCCAGCTTTTAGCTAAAAAAAATCCGGCAGATCCCACACATAGTGAAAATTGGTATAAGGCGAAGCAGTCAGCGAGTACCTGCCTATGCTGCCTTATTTATTTATTTTTTCTTTAAGGCTAGCGTTGCGAGTTGGATCGATGTCTTATTGTAAATTGAGCAAACAAGCTAAATTCACAGTCCTGAAAGACCAAGCTAGCCTTGCTTGGCTTATGAAAGTCCGGAATCCGAATGGTCGTCTCATGCGGTGGTCTTTGTTGCTGCAGGAATTTGACATAACGTTGAAACACCGCCCAGGCCGGAAGAATGGAAATGCCGATACGCTTTCTCGCCTTCCTCATGATCCCGCGCCGGCGACCGAAAAAAACCAATTACCGTTGCTGGCTCTGGATCGAGTGGATGTTGGGGAACGGCAGAGGGCAGATCCATGGATCAGAGAAATTATCCAGCACCTCGAGCGCCCGAACGCACGCGTTGTCAGGAAAACTAAAAGAACGGCACAGAGCTTTCGGTTGACCGATGGTGTTCTCTATCGGAGGGCAAAAGGGTTCCAGGAAGACCGCGCGGCACTTGTTGTCCCCAAGTGCCTGAGACCAGACTTCCTAAAGCACTGCCATGACGACACCACGACAGGCCACCTTGGTGTCAAGCGCACATGGGAAAAAGTACGTTGCCGGTATTTCTGGTCAAAGATGTTCGCATAGGTGAGCAAGCATGTCCTTAAATGCCCAGACTGCCAGACGGGAAAGCCACCTCCCGGCAAACCTGTCGGTTTTCTCCAACCTATACCCCCCGTGGGGCGGCCGTTAGAGCAAAGCGGGATGGATTTTCTCGGACCCTTCGTTAAAAGTAAACGCAGTCATCGCTACGTGCTTGTGATGACTGACTATCACACAAAGTGGGTAGAAGCGGTCGCTTGTCCTGCTGCAACGGCCGCTGAGGTAGCCCAAGTTTTTGTGCAGCAAGTGGTTCTACAACATGGAGCCCCGGCGAAGATAATCACTGACCTGGGAAAGCACTTTGTTAGTAACTTCATATAAGAGATATTCCGAGCAATGGCGAGCAACCAAATCACGACCACCGCCTACCACCCGCAGACAAATGGCCTGTGCGAGAGGTTCAACCGTACGCTTGCAGACATGCTCAGTATGTATGTTTCTACAAACCACCGGGTTTGGGATGAATTCCGGTGATTTTGAGTGAGTTAGTTGAAGGACTCCTTTTGTAACTGTGTGTGTCTCCGTGTGTGCCTTCGTACTGAGATGTGTGCGTCAGAACTCCAGTTAACAGTTTACCTTTTCCTTGTTTCACTGTTTTAAACCAAGTTTTATTTTTGAGCATGTGTATTTCGCCATCATGTCTTAGTGTTTTAGTGTCTCGCAGATGTAAAAGGATTTGTACATTTATTTGGACGCGGATCGCCTTTTTTGCATATTATAGGTATGTGTAATTTTCTTTTAAATGTACCTGAAATGTTCTTTCTTTTTTGGGAGGGCGCGAAGAACATTATATACTTGTTTGTGCCTTTTTAGTTTACTTGCAGCTCATCAAGAGTGGGGACAGAGGTGTCGCGTAAACGTTGATGTAGCTTTTGTAATGATGTAACTTTTGGCTTGTTCCAATGTGGCGGGTCTGCCCAAGCGCAGGGTTTGCGGTGGTGTCCTTGAGTGGCTCATCGGCTTTGTTGTGCGGACGCGTTATCTTCCTTCCTATGAGGGTCTGTTTCCCATTTAGGGGACCGCAGGCGCCTTTGCATCCGCGGCACCTAAAGGTATGCGGGATGGCCTGTATGGTGGAAGCCTAACGGATGTCGCAATGGCTTTTAGATGCGAAGCATCTTATGGATAACGGAGTTCAAACCGGTGGTGTGCGGCGTGACCACCCTTACTGCGCATGGGCAATCCCTCTCCACACACGTCATATCCACTCCCCCTCTCCACTTTTCCCTCTCCCCTTCACCCTCTTCTCTGTCCCCCTTCCTCATCTCCCCTTCCCCCGCTCCCATTACCCTCTCCACTCCCCCTCTGAAACGCGGGCTCGAAATGCCGAAACGCTGCTTCGCATTTGGTCTGTTTTTACTTTAGTTTAGATTATTATTCTTTAGGCGGACGGCGGTCATCGAGTTCAAACTTGGTGGAGACCGCCCGCGGTTGGGTGTACCTGTTTGAATTCGTGACACCCCATTGGGTGTGGTCAACGGGGACTTCTGATTGGTCCTTTTTGTTTGGTCTCTGGGGTGGCCTCGGGACGCTTCCGGAGGAGCCGAGAGAGTCGCACCGGAGACGCCACGAGAACAGGTTGCAGTGAGTGCTGCTCGGGGTTGTCAGAGTTATGTAGCGTACAAGTGTGTACAACGTCTAATTAGGAACACTTTAGCCAAATAAATCAGTTTAGGAGAAAGTCTATGGATCTGCTGTGTCTACGTGTCATCTCTCCGGCGGCGGCCAAGTAGTGACCAGAACACTATATATATATATATATATATATATATATATATATATATATATATATATATATATATATATATATATATATATATATATATATATATATATATATGCGGATCTTGAATACCTTCTATAGAAAACGGGCTACTCGTAAGTAGACGTGGAGGAGTCCTAATGGCGAAACTAAAAATGAAATAGCCTTCATAATGTGTGTGACCACCCGGGCATTGTACAGGATGTGGAAATAGTCAATAAGATCCGACGCAGTGACCAAAGAATGGTAAGATCTAGAATTCGACTGGACTTGAGGAAGGAACGGCAGAAACTGATACGCAAGAAGCCGATTAATGAACTAGCTCGGAGAGGGAAAGTACAGGAATTCAGAGTTTCACTTCAGAAGAGGTACGCGGCTTTAACCGAGGAAACCGACCTTAGCATTGACGCAATGAATGATAATCTGACTAGTATCATTAAAAAGTGTGCAGTGAAAGTCGGGGGTACAGTCGTTAGACAGGACACTGGTAAGCTATCCCAAGAGACGAAAAACCTCATTAAGAAACGTCAAGCTATGAAAGGCTCAAATGCAACAGACAAAATAGAGCTGGCGGAGCTTTCGAAGTTAATCAATAGGCGTAAAGTAGCCGACATAAGAAAGTATAATATGGAGAGAATTGAGCATGCTCTAAAGAACGGAAGAAGCCTCAAAGCTATGAAGACGAAACTGTGCATAGGCAAAAATCGGATGTATGCATTAAGGGACAAGGAAGGCAAGGTCACAACCAATATAGATAGAACAGTTGAGGTAGTGGAAAAGTTCTACAGAGATCTGTACAGCAGCTGAGACGGTCAGGATGATAACGTAAGAAGCAGTAACAGCCCAGAGGATTTTGACATCCCACCAGTATTGACAGGAGAAGTAAAGAAAGCCCTAAAGGGAATGCAAAGAGGCAAAACCGCTGGTGAGGATCAGGTAATATCAGACCTGTTGAAAGACGACGGAGAGATTACGTTAGAAAAACTGGCCACCTTGTATACGAAGTGTCTCTCGACGGGGAGGATATCAGAATCTTGGAAGAATGCCAACATCATCATGATCCATAAGAAAGCGGACGTAAAGGACCTGAAAAATTACAGGCCCATCAGCTTATCGTCCGTTGTCTACAAACTGTTTACAAAAGTAATTGCTAACAGAATTAATACGACATTAGAGTTCAATCAACCAAAGGACCAGGCAGAATTTCGTACAAGCTTCTCAACAATAGACCATATTCATACTATCAATCAGGCGATAGAGAAATGCGCGGGATACAACCAACCCTATACATAGCCTTCATAGAACAAGAAGGCATTTGATTCGGTGGAGACATCAGCAGTCATGCAGGCACTGCGGAATCAGGGCATCGACGAAGCCTATATAAACATACTGGAAGAAATCTACAGCGGATCCACAGCCACTATAGTCCTCCATAAAGAAAGCGACAGAATCCCAATAAAGAAGGGCGTACGGCAGGAAGAGACAATATCTCTAATGCTATTCACCGTGTGTTTAAGGAAATTTTCAGGGCCCCACATTGGGAAGAATTAGGGATAAGAGTTAATGGAGAGTATCTCAGTAACCTGCGATTAGCTGATGACGTTGCATTGAGGAGTAACGCGGGAGACGAATTACAGCTCATGATTACTTAACTGGATACGGAAAGTAGAAGAGTAGGTCTGAAAATTAATATGCATAAAACTAAAGTAATGTAGAACAATCTTGGCAGAGAACAGCGCTTTGCGATAGGTGGCGAGACACTGGAAGTTGTAAAGGAGTACGTCTACTTAGTACAGGTAGTAACCGCGGAGCCGAACCATGAGAGTTAAATAACTAGAAGAACAAGGATGGGATGGGGCTCATTCGGGAAGCATTAGCAAATCATGAATGGTAGCCTGCCACTATCCCTTAAGAGGAAGGTATATAACAGCTGCATCTTACCGGTACTTACCTATGGAGCAGAAACCTGGAGACTTACAAAGAGGGTTCAACTTAAATTGAGGACGACGCAGCGAGCGATGGAAAGGAAAATGACAGGTGTAACCGTAAGAGACAGGAAGAGAGCACAGTGGGTCAGGGAACAAACGGGGGTAAAGAATATCATAGTTGAAATCAAGAAAAATAAATGGACATGGGCCGGCCACGTAGCACGTCGCAGGATAACCGGTGGTCATTAAGGGTAGCTGACTGGATTCCAAGAGATGGCAAACGCGTGAGGGGGAGACAGAAAATTAGGTGGTTAGATTAGATTAAGAAGTTTGTAGGTATAACGTGGCAGCAGAAAGCACAGGACCAGGTTGATTGGCGGAACATGGGAGAGGCCTTTGCCCTGCAGTGGGCGTAGACAGGCTGATGATATATATATATATATATATACATACACACACATATATATATATATATATATATATATATATATATATATATATATATATATATATATATATATATATATATATATATGATCGATGGGTCCGGTACGACAGATGATATAAGAGAGGATTCACGTACGAAATGTAGTTTTATTAACGTTTCGGCTGGTGGGCCAGCCGAGACTTTATTAAAACCACATTTCGTAGGTGAATCCTCTCTTCAATCACGTATATAATATTTACACAACGAATTCCAAGTGCTAATTAGTTCGAAATATCCAGTTTCACACTCGCAGAACGTAATAATTACGCGTGTTCCCTGTTAGACAGTGAATAAAATAGGAACGTGCAAAAATTACTTGTGCCTCGCACCAAATAATGCATATTCGGGAACTCTTCGTTTGTAGCGCGCAGTGTGTATGGCCATCACAAAAGACGGTGAAAAGTATGCAACTTCGAGTTTGGAGAGCCGGAAGTGGTGATTGCGGCCTACACCAACGTTTCTAACAAGTTCTATAAATGTTGGCCTACACTCACTGGCGTCTGAAGGGGCTGAGGGTCGATTACACAAATTACTTTAATTGCATAGAAAATCCATAGTTAGGAAGCTTGGCGCAACAGACAGTATAAGCTGTCACTCTATAGAGTTATATGTAAGGCTCAGGACCGTAGCCGGGGGGTGGGGGGCTCAGGGGCCGGGCCCCTGCCTACCCCTGGAAATATTGTTGGAGGGGGGTGGTTTGCCGACCAAAAAAATTACGAAAATAGGTGTTTTTCTTAAGTACTCAAGGCCTTCAGCAGGTGCCCCCCCCCCCCCCCCCCCCCGAAAAAAATTCCTGTGTATATACTGTGTAGTTACCTGACTGAGATGCATCGTTGGTATTGCTTCGCCTGGAAAGCTCGCTACTGTCCCGACGACTTGCATTACGCAGAACCCATTCACGCGTCGCCGGCAACGCTTGATACCCCACTGAGGGACGCTCTGCTTTCATGCCTGTTGCGATCAGCGCGAGAGCGACCGTGTTTCTGAAAGTGCACAATGCCGCTGGCAGTCCGGAAGATGGTCGTCGGCACCTCCTCATCAAACTCGGCAGCAGTCGACGCTTCATTAGATGATCGGCCGCTGTCGGAAACCACGTCAGTCAGGGTGTGACCAGGAATGCACGTCTTCTGCTACGGGATGGTAATGTGGACTTCCGAGAACGACAGAGGGATGGACGCTGACCTGCTTCGACGTCGTGAAGGGCGCCGGGACACGTTCCTACTGCCAGGAGCTGCGGCCTCCGACACTTCGGTCAGCGTGAGACGGCTCGCTCCGAGACGGAACAGCCGCGGCGGATTGCACATCTCGTGGAACATCGTTCGCGGTACGAGTTGTTCCGCAGTCACGGTCACTCTGTTTTGGCTTTTCCGTCATAGCCGAGTTTTACGCGACGAGCCGTTGTGGAAGCCGTTCTTCTGAGAAGTAGTAGTAGTAGAAGTAGTAGTATCCTTTACTGCATGGCTCATACCCACTCTGGGGAATTGGCCAAGAAGTCATCTTATGAAAAAAAAAATTAAATTTTTAAAGTATTTTGGGTAGTGAATGCTGATGCCAATAAATAGTAATAAATATACAAAAACAACGTACGCATCAATGAAATCGTGCAATAATAGTTTTTCAGACATTCAGATCAGACACTTTATTCGTTGTCCACGCACGAGCACTTCGTCTTCACTTTTATGTGATGATGATGATGATGACCTTTATAAATGGCTCACACCCATTCTGGGGGATTGGCTAAGAAACGAATAATTTATAGGTAAAAGTAGACACATGTGAAAATGAATTATAGAAAGTTCGAATATATTAATAATGCCAATTTAAAAATTCGGAATCAAAATCGCCCTCATTCAATTAGGAATTTTTTGTACAGCGGAACAGACATCCCGGTGACAATGACCTAATGAGGAGGCTTCCAAGAATAGAATATTCGAAGTAACGAAATCCAATCTATTATGATTACACGCTGCTTTGAGAATGTTATTCCTCAGTAAATTGAAGCGCTTAAGGGTTAAATCACGCAAACGAGACAGGTACTAAAAGAAGAGACGACAGCACACCGAGCTCAAACTACCAACAAAAGTTTATTTCCTGAGCACACAGTTTTTATGCACCACTCTGACGCCACCAGCTGTGTACAACAAGCAACTTCTTAGAAACGCCAGCTCCTTGCCAGATAAGTTAACAGACGGCGTGGTGACACATTCGGGACCTAATCTAACATTGTTCTCAGCTTCGATAATTTGTCTAGTCAATTTATCGTTCTGCGATGCGACAACTGTACATGCGCTGAGCACAGGTTGACACCCACAGGTCTTGTAGTGAATCGCAAGCCATCCGTCACGTCCATTTTTCTTACATTGTTGTGATGTTCTCTAAGTCTCTCATTAATACACCTTCCGGTTTGACCTATAAATATCTTACCACAAGAAATTGGAATCCGATACACATTACTCTTGCAAGGAACATATGTGACTTTGTGTTTCTTAGTACATGCATTAGATTTCATATTGCTATTATTGCGGTGGCGTAAGCTCAGGAGTTTTTGCGGGGCTGAAAAGACTACTTTTTCTTTGGAACGTTCCGCCACTTTTTTCAAATTGTGTGAAATCTTGTGGAAATACGGTATGACGGCAACTTTTCTCGCGTTAGTTTTTGAGGGCTCCTCAGTTAAGGGCGTCTGGCGATTCTTTCTGAGCAAAGCTTCAGCTACAGAGGACTGCACACTTAAAGGATAACCTGCTTCAGATAGCCGGTTGGACTGGTACTCAAAACTAACCGCAACTTCATGCTCGCATGACTTTGATAGAGCATTATGAAAGCAAAGTTTTACAATTGATCTTTTTCCTAATTTGGAGCGTGCCGAGTTTATGGCAGGACCGGTTTATTACATCGAGGTTGATAGCGCCAACAGAAATGATCTGTGTGGAAGGTGAACATGATGTCAAGGAACTTTATCACATTGTTATCAGGCATTTCATGCGTGAGAGTTAGGGGCTTAAAGCTATTTTCAAAACGAGAAAGAATGTCTAACGCTTTAGGAGAACTTGCGTTTGGCCTAGTTGGTGCTTACTGTTTGACATTTTGACCGCACAAAAAAGACGAGGACAGAGGGAGGACTGCACACTATTAGAAGCTTACTTTATTAGAAAGAAAAATGATGATTGTGTCAGTGACACCTCTATCAGATTATTTCAATCGGAAATGTCTTTCTTGGACAGGTGGCTGCCCCACTAGACTGATGAGCGGACGTAACTGTGTCTGCGCATGTCAAAACTCGCTATATATTGCTACGTCTTTCACTGAATAAAATGAGTTGAAAGTTTACCGCCCGTGTCGTCGTACCTCCCTCTGTCCTCGTCTTTTTTGTGCGGTCAAAATGTCAAACAATGTCTAACGCGTATGACTGGTTACCTACGGGGTTGTTGCCAAACAGGATGAGGTAGTCGTCTGCAAATTTGTGAACCATGATGATGTTGAGATTACGTAGACTTTCCGCCACCGCTTTGTCAATTTTAGCTAAAAAGATATCACTGAGAATTCAATAGATGTTAAAGACTTGTATTACTGTATTCTTCATGACCAACCAATAATTGCTGTGGGAGAGTGCATTGACCTATATGGCTGTACGCGTTTTCAGGGTTTGTGCGGCGTACCAGTGCGCAGTTTTTTAGAACGTTTATCCTCTTCCCTGAAGACCACTTTCATTTCATGGGAAGGCAAGCCATTCATCCAAAAAAAAAAGGAATTTGTATCGGGTCATGCATTGCTCCCATTCTCAGTGATATCGTTTTAGCTAAAATTGACAAAGCGGTGGCAGAAAGTCTACGTAGTCTCAACATCATCATGGTTCACAGATTTGTAGACGACTACCTCATCCTGTTTGACAACGACCTCGTAGGTAACCAATCATACGCGTTAGACATTCTTTCTCGTTTTGAAGATAGCTTTAAGCGCCTAACTCTCACGCATGAAATGCCTGATAACAATGTGATTAAGTTCCTTGACATCATGTTCACCTTCCACACAGATCATTTCTGTTGGCGCTATCAACCTCAATGAAATAAACCGGTCCTGCCATACAACTCGGCACACTCCAAATTAGTAAAAAGAACAATTGTCAAACTTTGCTTTCATAATGCTCTATCAAAGTCATGCGAGCATGAAGTTGCGGTTAGTTTTGAGCACCAGTCCAACCGGCTATCTGAAGCAGGTTATCCTTTAAGTGTGCAGTCCTCTGTAGCTGAAGCTTTGTTCAGAAAGCATCGCCAGACGCCTTCAGCTGAGGAGCCCTCAAAAACTAACGCGAGAAAAGTTGCCGTCATACTGTACTTCCACAAGATTTCACACAATTTGAAAAAAGTGGCGGAACGTTCCAAAGAAAAAGTAGTCTTTTCAGCCCCGCAAAAACTCCTGAGCCTATGCCACCGCAATAATAGCAATATGAAATCTAATGCATGCACTAAGAAACACAGTCACATATGTTCCTTGCAAGAGTAATGTTATGTATCGGATTCCAATTTCTTGTGGTAAGATATATATAGGCCAAACCGGAAGGTGTATTAACGACAGACTTAGAGAACATAACAACAATGTAAAAAATGGACGTGACGGATGGCTTGCGATTCACTGCAAGGCTTGTGGGTGTCAACCAGTGTTCAGTGCATGTACAGTTGTCGCATCGCAGAACGATAAATTGACTAGACAAATTATCGAAGCTGAGAACATTGTTAAATTTGGTCCCGAATGTGTCAGCACGCCGTCTGTTCACTTATCTGGCAAAGAGCTCGTGTTTCTAAGAAGTTGATTGTTGTACTCACCTGGTGGCGTCAGAGTGGTGCATAAAAACTGTGTGCTTAGGAAATAAACTTTTGTTGGTAGTTTGCGCTCTGTGTTTTGTCGTCTCTTCTTTTAGTCCCTGTTTCGTTTGCGCGATTCAACCCTTCAGATCATGAACCAACAAGCCCAACTGACAGCCATTCTGAAATTGAAGTGGTTACATGATAAGAAATAATGTTCAATTGTTTCGTCCTTGTTAGAAAACGAGCAAAGAGGGGAAGGAGCCAGACCAGATCTATGCATATGAAAGTTTAGTTTTGGAACGCGACATCGTAATTTAGTATAAATAACTTCATATTTTCTTGTTAAACAAATTCCTACGCCAAGTGAACAAGAGGTGTCGATATTCGTTTAGATGGGTGATTAATGTTTTACCGGAATCTTGAATTATGGCACGCCTTCTAAATCTGTCACGAATTATGAGTGCTGATGTGGGGATAATTGATAGTATCGGACCAGTGAAAGCGGCTTTCGCCAGAGTGTCCGCCATTTCGTTCATTTTTATCCCTTTGTGGCCTGGTACCCAGATTAATCTGATTAAATTTACGTGGGTGGGAACAAGAAAATGAAAGGTACGTGATAATTGAGAATCACTATGTGCAGCGAGTGCTGTGCACAACGATAACGAATCTAACTATAGCCACTCTTGAGGTTGATGGGCTCAGCTTTCGTAAAGCCATAATCACCGCTAGAAATTCCGCCGAAAATACTGATAAGAATGAGGAAGTCCTAATGAGAATGACCATTTGAATGTCTCAGAGAAAATACCAACGCCAGATTTTTCTTCGGATTGTGAGGCATCGGTAGCTATAATATTTATTTTATTTATCCCCTCTAAATACCTTTGTAGTAGGCCGTTTAATATCAGGTAAGGCAAATTTTCGGCATGATTTGAATATATATCGTCAAAAATGATTTTAAGGTTGCGCCTTTCCTTGTCAGTGGAAGGAACTTGACTCAGTTTATCATCTAATGGCCCAATAAGTGCTTGTACGTAACTCACCTGTGGTGTATGAAATCGAGGCCAGTAAGATTGAAAAAATAACACTGAGTGAGACATGAAAACAATTTTCAGTTTTATAGGATGTTCATACATCTTTAGGAATGTTTGTACCGTTAGTATCCTAAGTCTGCACAAAAGAGAAGGCAATCTTGCCTCTAAGTAGAGGACATTATTGGCTACGAATTTCGGTAATCCAAGGCATAACCTTAGGGCCTCTCTTTCCAGCAGTACAAGAGGACGCAATTTATAAGCTGGTGCACCCGAATATAAAACACATCCAAATTCTAATATTGGGCGTGCGTACATCTTGTACATCATAATTAGTGTGTCCCTTCGCATCCCAATTCGACTGTTGCAAAGTCTTCGTAGGATTCCTAGCGCCCGTACTCCTTTCTTTGTTATGTATTCAATGTGTGTATGCCAGAGGAGGCAAGTATCATAAATTATTCCCAGATATTTTACTATGTCCACTTGTGGTATGTTCTGCAGGTTGCAAGTTACTGTTATATGAACTTTTATGTCTCGAGATCACCTCTTTCTCCAGCAATATGCTACACGTGACGTCTTTGGGAGGCCTGAATTTAACGATGAAAACGAAATAATAAATGAATGAAGCAATTCATTTCGGGGGCCATCTTATTGCTTGCCTGCGAAATAAGGATATGGTTGAGGGGTTGAATACGGCGTGCAGATCAGTTGCGGCTCTGGCAGCGAAGGTCTACTGAGACGTTTGCTTACTTGCTTGTTCCTTGCATTTGGCTCACACTCACAACACTCACAAGAAGCCGGCGGTTAATGTAAATTTGAACATTAGGTAAAAGTCAGGGAAAGGGAAAAGTGGCTTTTTTCAAATGGAATAAGGTGATTGTCGCGATACAGAAATGGGAAATAAATATTTTTTTAGGGGTTGAGAAACGATAATTTGAGAAACAATGAATTAATTAGCAAGGTAATATCTTTGTGCCAGATATATATTCCAATGAAGCAGCCCCAAAGGAGAGGATATTTAGAGTACTTAGTAGTATTCATAATATCTGAATAAAATGTCAAAGCACTTTTTCCTTTGATTTTCGAAACAGTGACAGCTTAGTAGAAAATTATCGATATTTTCGGGTTCCTTACAGCTAGGGCACAAAGGGGACGGCACCAGACCATCCTATTTAGGTAAAAATTAAGCGGTGGAATACGGCATCTTGATTTAGTGATGGATACTTCCAATTTACGTGTGGGACACCATTTATTATCCCATGCAAAATGCAAGTGCGAATAATCTAAATTCGGTGTTTCAATCTTTTCTGAATCTTTCTAGCTTTATTTCTCCTTCTTCGCTTTCTTTCTCTCTCTTTCTTTGTTTCTCTTTATTTGTATCGTCCTTTTTTTCAGCCTTGCTCTCTGTCTTTTTAGGGGCGAAGCTCCTTAAGGCGGCACCCGTTCGTCCTTCGTAGTTGTCGTAGTCGTAGTGCGTAACCAGTCGTAACGCTAGTACCAGATCTTGACCTCCAAGGTGGTGCCGGTGGGAGATTTTTCCTGTGCGTTGTTGAACAATAAAAAATTCGCAGCGTGCGCGTTAACTAAAAGCCGAATTCTTCTGTCTCTCATTCCCCATTAGCAGCCATTGGCATGTTCCAGTAGGAAACGTTAGTAGAAGTAGAAGTGTAAGTGTTAGCTAAAAGCCGACTTCTTCTGTCTCTCATTCCCATTAGCAGCCACTGTTTACCTCCAAGGTAGTGCCTGGTGAGATTTCTCCTGTGCGTGATTAAACAATAAAATTTTTGTTCAAAACGCCGTTGATTGATGAAATAAACCAACGAAAGACGCCAGATGTTTTGTAAAAGCAAAACGAAAGAACGCCAGATGTTTCTAAAGCAAAACGAAAAGACGCCAGCTGCTTAACGAAAGACGCCAGATATTTTCTAAAGCAATGGTTTTCTAAACAATGAAAATTCACAGCGTACATGTAAAATTAAAGTCAGCTGCAAGTCGTCATAACTCATCGAACCTTTAGTATAAACGCGCCCGATCTCACGTCGGTGACGATGTACTGGGCAGAATTCACGGAAGATTCACCGTTTACCGATGAACCTCCGCAGCTTCGCCCACTCATCATCATTCACTCCGTGGATATGCTGTGATTTTTTCGATCTCTTTATCGTGTCTGTTCCTTTACTTCACATTTTTTCTATGTATTTGTGTGTCTTTCTGGCTTTAATGTCTTTATTCCCTTTATTTCTCTCTTTCACTCTCTCTCTCTCTATCTTTCACGTGTTTCACGTGCTCCACTTCGCCGAGAAGAGTTTTGGCTGAACGCTCGCAGCTGCTGTACTCAGTGGTGAGGCTTGCCCAATTGCTGTGGCGCATACCCACCTGCGGTTTTCTGCGGAAACCAAAGTTTTTATGGTTGGCATAAACTGCTCCGCTGTTAAAAAAGAAGATCACGGCGTAAAATATTTCGATTTACTTAACAGTGAATCTGTTTAAGCTATAGGTAACTTGTGCTCCGTCGCGTAAAACTCCACAGGTCGGTATGCGCCACATGAATTAGGCCAGCCTCACTACCGAGCACAGCAGGGGCGAACGTTAAACGAAAACTCTGCTCGTCGAAATGGAGCTCGTGAAACACGTAAAAGAGATTGACAGAAAGAAAAAGAAAAATAGAGAGAAATAAGAAAGAAAGACAGAAAGAAAGAAAGAAAGAAAGAAAGAAAGAAAAAAAGGAAAGACAGACAGAAAGAAAGACATAAAAAGATAGAAAGACAGAGAAAGACGTAGATGGAGAGGGGAGGAGAGAGAAAGAAACAGACACGAAAAAGAGATAGAGCAAGCCAAAGAACAAGACAAAAAGAGAAAGAAAAGGAAGAGAAATAAAGATAGAACGAACAAGAAAGAGAAATAAATAGAAAGAGAAAGAAAGATAGAAATAGAAAGAGAGAAATATAAGGAAACAGATACCAAAAAGGGCTACAAGAAAACGAGACAGAGAAGGAAAGAAACAAAGGAAGGAAGAAAGAAGGAAAAAAAGACAGAAAGAAAGAAAGGTAGTAAGAAAGAAAGACAGACAGAAAGAAAGAAAGAAAGAAAGAATGAAAGAAAAAAAAGAAAGAGAGACACACAGAAAGAAAGACAGAAAGAAAGACAGACAGACAGACAGAAAGAAAGACAGACAGACGGAAAGGCGGAATGAAAGAAAGACAGAAAGAAAGATAGATAGAAAGAAAGAAAGATAGAAAGACAGACAGAAAGAAAGAAACACAGGAAGAAAGAAAGAAGTACGGAAAGAAAGACAGACAGACATAAAGAAGGGGAGAAAGAAAGAAAAAGAAACAGACAGACAGGCAGACAGAAAGACAGACAGAAAGAAAGACAGACAGAAAGAAAGAACGAAATAAAGACAGAAAGAAAGAAAGAGAGAAAGAAAGACAGACAGAAAGAAAGAAATACAGAAGAAAGGAAAAAAGAAAGAAAAAAACAAAGAAAGAGATGCACGGAAGGCCATCCAGCTGCACTCTTCCTTCAGGATTGGCATCACTAGTGCGAAGGTGCCATAATTTTTTTTAAGCGACTAAGAAACGAGCGCTATTAATGCGAAGCATTTCTTAGCGAACCTCTAGTACTTTGAGCTTTTCTATCTATCTATCTATCTATCTATCTATCTATCTATCTATCTATCTATCTATCTATCTATCTATCTATCTATCTATCTATCTATCTATCTATCTATCTATCTATCTATCTATCTATCTATCTATCTAGCCGCCTACGTCTGGGTGCTATCGTGATCACCTCTTTAACTTGGCGCAGACCAAAATTAGCATGGGAGGGTAAGAGGACTTGACGAATATGACTGTCTCGTCATGACATATTTGGATAACGTGAAAATCCTGTCGCGTACGTCGTCAAAACCTTTCCTACAGACAGGTATGGGACATACCCGCTTACCACAGGCGCCACAGGTGATTATGCGCCACAGGTGATTGACAGTTGAATGTACCAAAGTACGGCGACAACAGACATTGATAAAAACCGACACCTGCAGCGTTAACCCAACGAATGCGATGAATAAAAATCAGGATTTCAGCAGGAATCCAACCCAAACATTCTGCGTATAAGTCAGGTATTCTAGCATAGAGCAACCTCAGGTCTGGAAAGTGCTTGAGAAATAGCACCTGTGCAATGTCAGTGCAACTTCAGTTGTGGTTGCAGAGCTGGTTATATAATTTTATAACTAAGCAATTATATTTGTATTTCTATGATTCAGCAAGCTATTTTCAAGCGTTGCTGGACCCCGGAAAAGTAAACTAACGAATAATACGTATGACATTCACATCATCGCGCCGTATAGTGCACTTCGTTTTGATAATATTGACGTATGTGCCCTAACGTGAGCGCTGACGTTACGTCAACCATAAGTTACCCTTTAAACGCCAGTGTTGTCTACGCGCTTGGTAAGCCCATGATGTGCACACAACTACTACATTTACAAAAACACGTCGATGCACCTCGTAACGCTTGACTGAAAGCAATAAAACAGCATATCCACGGGTGAATGATGAAGAGTGAAGTAACAGGCGCGCGAGACAGGAATGAACACAGGTTTATTGCGTTAGTCGTTTAAGTAGGCAACTGCAATGTGAGGTCATGTAACTCACACATTCACGCATGCACTCGTGGCGTTTGCTGACATCACATCAATTCCTCTCCCTTAAGGGGGAGATCTAGAAATGGTTTGGCGCCTTGCGACGCCGAGTAGATCTGCGAACTCGATTTGCCGGGGATCCCGCATTGGCAGTACACGGGTCATCATCTTCCGGGACTCCGGTGTTGGCAGGTCCTGTCTCGTGCTCTGCGACGTGCGCGGGAAGGGGGCTGGAACCCGGAGATCTCGCCAGAGGCTCGCCATTTAGGGTTGTTGGTGCCGACACTTCTTCGGCGCTTTCGCCGTCCGGGGCTATTGGTGCATGCCCCTCCGGGCGGTGTCTTAGCTGATCTTCATGACGCTCACACAGTTCCCCGTCCTCCGTCTTGACCGTGCTTAGGCGGGCGCCCCTTGTAGTCTGCACCACTGCGGGTCTTCAGCTGTCACCTGCACCATAATGCTTACACCATACGGGTTCTCCAGCCGAATGTCTGCGGGGAGGTGCACCTGCCGTAGAAAAAGGTCGTGACACAACATTGTCCAACAGTGAACGGGGTTCAAAACCAAGAAGCATGAATCCTGGCGTCTTTCCGTTTCGGAGTGGGGTGCGCCGATAACGCAGTAGCCAGCGGGCCAGGCGTCTTTCTAGGGTCCCATGCACGTTTTTTCGCAACCCTTGTTTTACAGTTCGTACAGCCCTCTCTGCCAGCCCATTGGATTGCGGATGATATGGCGGAGATCGTAGGTGTACGATGCCATCATCATCCATAAATTGGCGAAACTGTCTACTTGGAAACTGGGGCCCGTTGTCCGAAACGACTGTTCGTGGCAACCCAAATCTGCTGAAGATACCCCGCAAGGCTTCGATCGTGTTGTTTGCGCTGGTAATTTTCATTGGTACAACCTCGATCCATTTGGTATGTGCATCCACTACGATCATCAACATTCGCCCTTCCACTGGCCCTGCAAAATCGACGTGAATTCTCGACCATCGCTCCAATGTCTCGGGCCACAGAACCGCCTCTCGCGCGCGTGGCATGCTGCAGTTTTGCTGGCACACTTCGCATGCGTGCGCTATACTGTCAATCTCTTTGTTAAGTCCGGGAAACCAGAAGAGTGCTCGAGCCAGATTTTTCATCGCTGTCATGCCTTGGTGCGTATCGTGCAAGAGCTGTAGCATTGATTTCCGAGCTGCGGCGGGTATCACGGCACGATGGCCCCAGTAAACAATCCCGTGGCTGCACGTCAGCTCATCTTTCTTCTGGAACAACGGCTGCAATGCTTCTTGTGTTGACGGCAATTTCCTTGGCCAGCCTTCCCGAATGTAACGCATCACAGGATTGAGCATGCCATCACGTGCTGTCATTTCGGCCAAATTGCGTGACGACACGAGCCCGGTGTCTAAATGGTCTGCGAGCAGCACATTCTCTCGTTCGTTTTTCAACATCGACTTCACTGTGTTGTTATCGTGTGGCATTTGCACGGGAAGACGGCTCAAAGCGTCAGCCACAATCACGTCCTTTCCCGGTTTGTACTGAATGGAGTACTTGTAGCCACCGAGTAAAAGAGCCCAGCGCTGTATCCTTGCGGCTGCCAAAGGCGGTATTGGCTTATCGGGACTAAAAAGGCGCAGCAGCGGTTTGTGATCTGTGATCAATGTAAATTTGTTGCCCAGCAAGTACTCACGGAACTTCGTCACGCCGAATACCACCGCTAAAGCTTCGCGCTCAATCTGGGCATAATTTCGCTCGGCTGAAGAGAGGGTGCGAGATCGAAACCCGATCGGTTTGTTTACCCCGTCCACTTTGTGGTACAAGACTGCTCCGATACCACACGAGGATGCCTCAGTTTCCAAGATAAGTGGTTTGGCTGGATCATAGTGGGTCAGAACCTGCACCCTTTTTATCAACCGTTTCACTGCTTCGAATGCCTCCTCTTGCTTAGCTTCCCATTGCCAAGGCGTGTTCTTTCTTAACAACTCGTATAACGGTGCAAGTATTGCAGACAAGTTGCCCAGGAATGCATTGTAATACGTAACCACGCCTAGTAATGCGCGCAGTTCCGTCACACAAGTAGGTCGAGGCATTCGTAAGAGAGCCTCGATGTTTTCAGTCTTTGGCCTCAGGCCATTTGCGCTAATGCGATGATCCAGGAATTCCACCTCCGGCTGACGAAATCTGCATTTGAGCGGGTGAAGCTTAACACCGGCTTCCCGGAACCGCTGGAACACCTTCCGCAACGTGTCGCAATTTCCTCTTTTTTCGGCTACAACCACATCGTCCAGGTAGACTTGTACACCCGGTAGATTCTGCAGTATTGCTTCCATTCGCTTCTGAAAAACCGCCGGTGCTGATGCAACCCCAAACGGTAGCCGGCTAAAGCAATGCAACCCTTTTGGCGTGTTTACCACCAACAGCTTCTTTGTCGCGTCGTCTATTGATAGCTGGTTGTACGCATCCTTCAAGTCTATTGTACTGAAAACTTCCCCTCCGCTTAACTTTGCAAATATATCCCTTATCTTTGGCAGAGGATATTGCTCGGTGTGGCATGCTGTGTTTACTGTCGTTCTAAAATCGCCACACAAGCGGATGGAACCGTCCTTCTTGACAACCGGAACGAGTGGCGCCGCCCACTCGGCGCTAGCGACCTGTGTCAAAATGCCCGTGTGAACCAATCTTGCGATTTCTTCATTTACAGGCTCTCGTAGCGCGTATGGCACCGAACGGGCCTTACAGAATCGCGGTACGGTTCCCTCGCGCAACTGTAAATGAACCGGGTGACCCTTAATTAATCCTAGTCCTGACGAAAACAGATCGGCATATTCCTCTTTCAGCATAGCAGCAATGGAAATTTCGTTAGCAGTTGGTGGCTTACCGTCGTTGACGTCAACGTTGAGCACTGGCCCTCCGGTCAGCTGGAATGCTTGAATTATGTCCCGCCCACACAGGCTTGGGCCTGAGCAGCCGAGCACCACTAGCGTCGCGTTGACGGTTTTCCCACCGTAGGTGACCGGAACTTGCAGTTGTCCCTTCACTGGTAGTCTCCCGAACTGTAACGATGACTTGTCGAGCCCGGGCCAACGGCGACGGTGCTGGGTATAAGTTGGCCATGTCACGATTGATACTGGTGATCCTGTGTCCACTTGAATCTTCACGGGCACCCCTTTCCACTGCAACGTTCGCCATAACGGCCCAACCGATACCGTCGACGGCTCATGGAGGTGTAGCAGGAACTGTCCGTAGTCCTCGCTGTCCGAGCATGGTTCCTCACAGTGAGCTACGTTTTCTTGGCGTGGCTTGGATTTGCACATTGAAGCCAGGTGTCCCCTCTTCCGACAACAAAAACACTCAGCGCGGCGGAACCTGCGTTTGGTGGTCTTGTGCGAGTCGCTTCCGCAGCAAAGGCAGCCGGTCTGGTTCTCGTTGCTGGATTGTGTCATCCGCCTTGGCTGCGGCCTTCTGGAGAACTTCTGTCTCTCTTGCTTTGTTCCTACTGCATTAACGCCGTTGGTGATTGGTCCATCTCCCATCTGCTGTACGTTGCGTGCCGCCATCTCAGCCGCTAATGCCGCATCCTCTGCTTCCTGCAGTGTGAGCGTGGACCTTGCTAGCAGATTACGACGAAAGCCAGCATCCCGCAGACCACAGACAAGCCTGTCACGCAGCATTCTATCAAGCGCCTCGCCAAAATTGCACCTTTGCGCCATCTTCCGTAACTCGACAATAAAATCGCTCATTCCACTCGTCAGCTTGCTGATTTCTGGTGAAAAAACGATAAGACTACGCTATCTCGTTGCCTTTCGGCGCAAAGTATTCAACCAATTTTTCAACTGCTGCTTCGTACGACAGATTCTGAATCTTCTCAGGCGCACAGCGGCCTGCCAGAAGGTCTACCGTCTTGGTACTCAGGGCGCTAACCAGTAGGGCCCGACGCTTCTTCGGATCCTCAATATCATGGGCTTCAAAGAAAGCTTCTAATCGCACCTGATATGCCTCCCACTTGTCGTCCCCTTCGTCAAAAATAGGTGGCCCGGCATGCGTCGCCATCATGCTCCCTGGCCGTCGGGGTTAATCTTCTCGTCGCCACTGAAGTAACAGGCGCGCGAGACAGGAATGAACACAGGTTTATTGCGTTAGTCGTTTAAGTAGGCAACAGCAATGTGACGTCATGTAACTCAGACATTCACGCATGCGCTCGTGGCGTTTGCTGACATCACATCAAAGAGCTTGGGCGAAGCTCCTGAAGCAATCATGGCCTCGGGATCCACTTCTCGTTGAGCCCGTTTCGCAGCGGCGTCCTTGGCGCGCAACGTCACGGGATCCGCCTGGCTGCCGCCAAGCGAGCGCCAAGCAAGCGAGCTTCTCAGGATCGAGAGGCTGCCTCCAAGCGAGCGCGGCGCCAGGCGGATCTCGAGGCGGTGTGTGCCAGCGAAGCCGCCGCCAAGCGTGCGCGGCGCCAAGCGGCAGCCTCTCGAGCTCGTACCTCGGGATCCTGCCGACGAGCACGAGACGCAGCGGCCTTGCGCGCCCGGCGCTCCTCGTCGTCCATAGTCCGCCAAGCAGCACGATCCGGCAAGCGCACTCCTCCACGTACGGCGACGATCAAGGAGTATGAGAGATAACGGGCGCAGCAGCCAATCTGAGAGCAGCGGCACCTATAACGCCATCTAGCGTGCATTCACTCAACCGCCATATTGCACACATCTCTATGGGACAGCGCCATCTATTGAATGATACGGGAGACGCGACGGCGGGGGAACGCCGGATGGAGCGACGACCGACCAGGTGATGCTATAAGGAGCTTCGCCCCTAAAATGTAGCACAGAACTACTCGCTGACTGCTTCGCATGAAACCGATTCCCACAAGGTGTGGGATCTGCAGATTTTTTTTTTGCTTTCTCCGATATAGGAAACTAATTCCACGGCAAGTAAATATCGAATCGTTGCAGGGTTCTCATCTTCGCAGGGCCGTTGGACAGAGTGCGAGAATTTCGCTAACTCATTGTATACCTGTACCACGCAAAGCTACGCGCATTTGATGGCCTTTTAAATGCGAAACATTTCTTAGCGAACCCCAGCCACTTTTAGCGTTTCTATCTATCTATCTATCTATCTATCTATCTATCTATCTATCTATCTATCTATCTATCTATCTATCTATCTATCTATCTATCTATCTATCTATCTATCTATCTATCTATCTATCTATCTATCTATCTATCTATCTATCTATCTATTCGCCTACGTCTGGGTGCTTCTCATGATCGCCTCCTCAGCTTGGTGTAGACCAAATATGGCATGGGAAGGTAAGAGGATTTGACGAATATGACTGTCTGCTCATCGCATGATTAATGCTAAAATTCTGTAGCGTACGACGTCAAACCCTTTCCTCCAGACACATGTGGCACATACCCGTATACCAGGGCCCCGTTATAAGTGAGTATGAGCAACAGGTGATTGAGAGTTTATATCTTCCCAGGAATGGCGACAACACAAATTCGTGATTTAAATGCGAGTGTCCAAAGAAAAACGGACATCGGCAGCACTGACACGACGAATGCAAAGAATAAATAAAAATCAGGATCGCAGCAAGAATGGAACCCAAGCATTCTGTGGGGCAGTCGGATATTCTACCACAGAGCCGCGCCACGTCTTGAAACTGCTTTGGAAAAAGACCTTATGCAGGCGTAATGTCGGTGCAACGTGAAGTGTGCTTGCAGTGCTGGCTATATAATTTTAGAACACAGCAATAAAGATTACATATGCTCTCCACGTTAGAGGCGTCATGCCGGATTAACGGCAATTGTGGTTCCAGTGTTCGCTCCGCTTAATAAACATTACACTTCTATTCCCATGATTCAGGAAGCTAATTCAAGCGTTGGTCGAATCTGGAGGAATACGCTAACGAAAGTGACCTGTGAGATTCACACCATGACATCGTAAAGTGCACTTCGTTTCGAGAATATTTACGTCTGTGCGAGAGAGTGAGTGCTGACGTTACATCAGTCCATAAGTTGCCCTTTCAACGCCTCTGTAGTCGACGTGCCTGATAAAGACATGATGTGCAGTGTGCACACAAATACTACGCTTACAAAAACACGTCGACGCACCTCGTAATGTTTGGTTGAAAGCAAAAAAATGCAGCATAGACAACTACTCGCTCATTGCTTCGCATGAAACCGATTACCACAAGGCGTGGGATCTGTCACTTTCTCTCACTCTCTCTTTTTACGACGAATACAACTGCTGCTGAAACAAGGAAGAATCGCATGTCGTTGCTAAATGATGCTTAATGACAACTGCAGTTGCCTAAATGACGGCTAATGTCAACTAGTGTTGGATAATGCTGGATGACGATGGCTATCGTTACGTAAATGATGCGTGTTCGATGATGATGATGCCTGTTGCAACTACGTTGGTTAGATGCGATTACAGAATGCTTACGCTATGACATTCACGCAGCAGGAGGTGTCCACTGCACTTTTTGCAACAATACTACTGCGGCTATAATGTGCAGAAAAAGACATGAAAAAAAACCACAGCATATCCACGGGGTGAATGATGATGAGTGGGGCGAAGCTCCGGAGGAAATCATCGGTAAACCGTGACTACTCCGAGTAATTCGCCCAGCATATGATCAAGTAAACACGTGAGAAACACCGTGTACACCAAACTTTTATTGTACTGTTGTACTGTCATTGCATTGTATAAGTATTGTACTGTCATTACAACGGTCCCCCTAGCGTACGTCGGCGCAATAAATCGAACGATTGCCTTCCACCAATGACGCGCACCATATGTGAATCTTCCGTGAATTCTGCCCAGTACATCATCAACGACGTGATATCGGGCGTGTTTATACTAAAGGGTCGATGAGAGTCATGGTGACTTGCAGCTCACTTTAATTTTACATGTACGCTGTGAATTTTTATTGTTTAATCACACACAGGATAAATCTCACACAGGCACTACCTTGGAGGTCAAAATCCAGTACCTATATATACGGGGTGGTCAGTGAACGGTCGTGCAGCGCGAGCAGTCGGTGGTTTTTTCAATCAAGAAACTCGCTAGCACACGCTGCCTGCGTCGGCCTCGCGAGGCGAGAGGGGGGGGGGGGGGACTAGAGCACGCATCTGCAACGCAGCGAGCGCGGAGCGTTGGCGTCGCGAGGCGGGAGAGGAGGAGGGGGGACTAGAGCACTCATCTGCAAAGGATGGATCGATAGATGGATGCTATGAGCTTCCCTTTTATAACGGGGCGGTGACAAATGTGCTACCAAGCGCGAAAAAACATCTTTTTCCTTTTTTTAATGACATAATGCCTCTACTTCGATAAAATATATCTCACTACAGGAAAAAAAAACGTAGATTCTCAGCCCAGTTCTCTGCCCTTTACGGCAGACTGTCCTTATTTTTTTCCAATATTTATTTTTGTCCTTTCTCTCTAATTTTCTGCCACCAATACTATAATTATCTCTCACTAATTTCAATCGTGGGTTTGTTCAGCTTTCCATTGTTGTCCCTAAAACTCAAGGCTTCATGCAGGCTCGTGCCCAAACGTACACCTGGGTAGATATCTTGACATTCAATCAGAACATTCTCCGCCGTTTCCTTATCTTCCCCACAGCATGTGCAATGTTCTTCTTCTTTACTGAATCTCGCTTTATAACTACGCGTTCTAAGACAACCCGACCTTGCTTCAAACAGTAAAGCGCTTCCCATTGAATTATCGTAAAATGCATCCCTCCTTATTTCATTTTTGCCCTTTCGGTAGTTACTCAAAGCCGGTTTTTTCTCTATAGCTGCCGTCCAATAAATCTTCTCCGCCTCTCTTGACTTTTCGCTTAACGCTCTTTGTTGACATATTGCTTACACTACCAGCCGTATATTTACTAGAGAGCCTCCTAGTTCTTTTTCTCCACTGCGTGTCCACGCTTTTCCTGTACAAATAACAGAAGACCTTCTCTGCCCATCTACTCTCCTTCATATTTCTTAGCCTTTCTTCGAACCTTATTTTGCTCTGAGCTTCCCTCGCCTCAAAACGTGCCCATCACATATCGGCCTTTACAGCCTCACATGTCGTCTTCCCTTGAGCACCAAACGCGAAGCGTCCCACAGTCCTTTGATTAATATTCACTCCCGATTGCACCTCTGCCCTCATGGACACCACTGAGTTCCCAAAAGCAAGCCCCGGAACTATTACACATTTCCACAGACCTCGAAAAACCTCGTACCTATTGTATCCCCGCAACGCTCTGTGCTTCATTATTGCAGCATTCCTCTTTTCTTTTGCTGCCGAGGCTTTTCCCTGTACCGCCATGAACCTGTCACCCTCATTTATCCATACACCGAGGTACTTGTATTCGCTCACCCTCGGTATTTCTCGGCCCTGTATTGACACCGCCTGATCACAAGGATCATTGAATACCATCAATTCACATTTTGTTACACTAAATCCTGGTCCTAGAACTTCACCTTCCTTTCCTAATATATCCGCCTGCTGCTGTATATCATCTCGACTGTCAGCAAATTAGACAATATCGTCAGCATAAAATATTCCTGGAAGCTTCAGCAGCGAGCGCCTCCGCGCCATCTAGGGATCTTTCTGAGAACTAGAGGTGGCTAAGACAGCACCATCTAGTGAATACTCCAAGAACTAGAGGGGGCTACCTACTACTACTACATACTACGGAGGAGGGACAGACCCACACCCTAAGGAGCTTCGCCCCTAAAAAATGTCGCAGATGATTTTCACGACTAATCGAGCCACGATACAAGCGTGTGCACTTCTGTATCCCATTTAATAATATCGTGTGAAGGAAAAAAAACTGAAAACTTCAGTTATATCGATTGCTCCAAATGGCGTCCATAATACTCTTCAGAAACTAAACAATATGCTATTCTCAAATTCTGCCGAAGACTTTAACAGTGTTTTGACATCGCGGACGGGTCCCTAAAGCATTTGGGCCACGCAGCTTACTGAAGCAGTCAGCTTGAGTGACGCACAGGCTGTGCATCTTAATTTGCACAGCAGAATGCATCACATCAGACGCACCGGCTGCACTCAGGCGCATTATAACGCATAAAACCAAGCAACTTCTTGAAATAAGGCTGGGCTCTATTCATTACGACATATACGGCTTACCGCGCAGGTAGCCCCGAGGAGTAAGCAATGAAAATAATGGCATTTTGTGGCACGGTTCACCTGTGACCCCTCTTGGCAGGAAAACGCTTTCGCAAATGGCGCGAAGTTCTTGACCGCTTCATTGCAGCGGGGAGAAAACGTCGTGCCGTCCGGGTAGAACAAGCATGTGCTGTGGCCAAGGCCTTTGAGAGGCAGGTTTTTCTGAGCATCACGGAAGCGGAAGTACGCCTCGTGGGCCAAGTCGAGCGCTGGTAGCTCCGGAAAAAGTAGGTGCACATTCGCGCACGACGGTGCCTCAGAAAAGCTCGCGTCTGGCGACTGGGCCGACACTTTGGAGAGCTCGTCGCGGATCAGGTAGCTGACGCTGTTCAACGCCGTCGCAACTTACACGGAGTAAACGAAGCCGAGATTACCGTAGATCTTTGCGCTTGTCCCACTGGAATAGTACAGGGGTGGCCCGATCGCGTCCGTTGTCATCGGTATTCTATTGGTGACTGGATCGTAGAAGGTCAGGCGCTGATCTTCAGAAGAAACAGATCGCAGCAACGAAGTCAGCCTGGTGCGCTGCCCTGAACTGCCGCAGGTAACGCGTTATCTCCAAGATTTCGCCGAACACTCCGCCTGAACCGTTATACACTGGACCGTGCATGTGCCCCAAGCCTTGAGGTGTTGCCAAGCTGCGTTGGGCCAAATAACGGGTTCGATATTCATAAGCGCGTTTGTCAATGAGTGTCTTGTTACACAATCGAACCTTGTCGTAGATGCTAGTTTGTCAACGGCAACAGTCTTGATGTTTTCCAAGGAGCTGCGTATCCTAACCTGATCTTCCAGAGAGGTAACGGCCTTATACGTACCTGCCCAATGGACGTGATAGAACTCCTTGCTGAGAGCAGCGCAGTATGCTATCTGCACCACCGCTCCGAACTGGGCATTCGAGACAGCGTTGAAGAGGACGCGGCTTGTGATGGTGCAGACGTACTGTGCGAACCACCATATGGTGTAAAATGTAATTTCTTGCGTCGTGTAAGCTTCCAAGAGGTCGTTCATGGTAACTAGTAGCCTGCTGTTCGTCGCAAGCACTACGTCGCTGCGGTCGATGCGCGGATCAGCGTCATACACTTTTTGCAGCGCTCTCAGCCCGTCGTCCACCGTGAGCCGGCGCACGAGCAAAGGCATTTTTCCTAGCGGAACTTTTTTCGGTTCGAAAAGAGGATCTGTGAAGACGTTCGTGAACTTGCAGAAGACGTCTTCTTGCATCTTCCTACTGCGGCGGACAAATGACAGAAACTCCGACGTTGGTTCTCGCCGCGAGAAAATGAGGCTCCCTATGAGTGAAACGTAGGTGTAATAGCTATCGTAACTCGGGAACATATTCTGAAGCATTTGCGTGACGTATCCCACTGAAGATGTACTCAGTCTGATGAAGCCACGGCGGCCCTTTTGCTGCCAGAATAGGTGACATCGGAACCAAATTGGCGCTTGCCACGTGACCCCTGGGTCCAGTAAGATGTTGAGTGTTTGTGTGTAATTCTCAGAGCTGGCGTCCGCGAACTTGTCGTCATTCGGCGTCGGCCATGCGAAGCTCTTGTCCTGCAAGGACTCGACAAGGGCGATCAGTTCGTCGTCGGATACAGCGTCTCTGCTAATCGTTCTACTGAATAGGGAGACTACCGTGGGCTGCAAGGCGCTCGTCAGCCTATTGTCCATGATTCTCTGCGCAATGACACTGTCAGCCAACGCGCCGTATCTGTTGCGTGCTCCAGAGCTCACGAACGAGGCCAAGTTTGTGCAAGAAGGGGCGTTGTTGTCGCTGTGCGGCAAATGGAGGGCCACAACATACTAGATGCAGTCGACGTTTCCGCACACCTTGAGTGATTCGTGATCGTAAAATATTCTGATGACACCAATCACGACGAAGCATAAGAGCGCAACTCCGGCAGCTGTAGAGAGCAACACCAGAGAGATGGACCTGCGGCGATGCTGATGGACTGCATCCGCAATGAGTGCCCGTAAGCCTTGCCAGAGTGACGGGTTCTCCACTTCAGGCCTTTCCTGCAAAGAGTAATTTGAGCGATAATCATCATCCTCGCGTTAGTCGATCGTCTCTTTAGCCCACTTGACCTGCGCAGAAAAGCTAATTTCGACATTAGCTGTTCATTACCGATTTGTCAAGACGCTGAGATGAAGCATGCGACAAGATTTAATGAGATGAAGCATGAACAGCCACTTATCGCTGGGCTACTTACGTGCACTCCGTTGCTACTTCGCCCCCTCAACAGCCTGTATCATGTGACTGAGCTGCGATGCCGACCCATGCGTTGCCAGCCACCATGACCACTGCACACGTCCCTTCGCAAGGCCTTCAGGTCCGTTTTTTTTACTGTGAAGACACGTAGTGGTCAACAGACTTACGCACATCACCTGGGTTTGTCCTCTTCAGATTTCTGTTATGGTTATTGGGAAGTTTTGATGGTCGGCACTGGTTGTCCGCAGATTGCTGTCGTCACTTCTGATTGGACTGCATAAGTTTGGCGTCACGCTGTTTGCGTTGTGCAACACCCCGATTATACTTTTGAACGGATGATTAGCGAAATTCTTCATGGCTACAAGTGCAATTACTTGGTTGTGCTACATTGATGACATTGTAGTCCTTTTCTTGACATTTTCGAACACACCATGTTCGACTTCGTGCGGTTATCAGGTGCTTCACCTCTGCTGGCCAGCATAAAGACGTCGCATTTTGCTGCAGGCAAGCAGACAATACGAGGACGTCATCTGCCAGGAGGGTGTCCTTCGTGCTGCTGCCGAATATTCCTAGCCCAACTCCATAAAGACGTTGTGAAGTTTCATTGGCCTAGGTGTTGTCGCGAAATAACTTTGCAGGCATGTTGTCGCAAGAATTCTTGGGTTTGTGAAAATTGCACCTTTCCGACTTGCCCACTAGCTTATCCCTCCTCAACGGCTCTCCCTCATTAAGCTTCTTGTTTTTATATTTCAGACAATCGCCTCTGTACTACGTGTGCATGTAAATATGTGCTACTTTCTATATCTACCCCAGAAAGCACTGACACTGCCATTCTCAGAACCCACAACTCCCTTCATGGACGATACTACTGCTGTGGAAATTAAACATTGGTGTGCAAGTATACTGATGCTTAGACTGCCTGCCATCGCTGGAAGGCTCTCCTCAATGCTCGGGTGGTACACTTCAGCCTCTACTTTGCTTGGCTTGCCCATTTTACCACTTCGATGTGAATTTATACGACCTTGACTGCCTTGTTCACTGCCTTGAACAATTCTGAGAACAGATGAATAATTGGCAGAGACCGTCTCATGTGTTACACCGAGGCTGCAGCTTTGCCTACAGCAGTAGCAGCTAGAGAAGTTACATTCACTCAGTCATGTGGCAAGCCTAAGCACTATGTTGCATCAAGCAAACATTTCAATCTTTAAGTTGATTGCATTTCAACAAATAATGTTTCATATCACCATAGATCTTGTAAATTGGACACAATGGCGTAGTGGCAAGTCTGATCTTCTGCAGCCATGCTGGTGCACACGCTGACCCCACTCTGATGTGTTGTAGCAGGAAAGCCTTTGCCCTGGTTAGCCCTTTTATCATACATGGCTGAGGATTAGTCAGCCATAAAAGAAACACTTCATGACAGTCTCTTAGAAGACGGGGATATTTGGAAGCTTTCTTTGTTGCCTTAAGTTCTAAGGCATTCCAAGCAAGCCTGTCAGCCACTTTATTGCGCGCTATACCCCTATGCCATTGAAACATTTTATTGAGTCCTACTTCAGTACGTCCCGTACTGTGAAGTTCTTTCACAGTGTGAGAGATCCTTGTGTTCACTTCTCCAAGACCAATCCCTTCATAACAGTTGCAAAGTAGGCTTGCTACCCCACAGTACCTCAAGTTGTTGCTCCCTGCAAGACTTTAGTTTCTTTAGGACCGGCTCAATCACTATGTTTTGATGTACTGTCAAATAAATGACGCATTCAAGTCACTCAGTCCTGGACACCTTGAGAGACCGAAGTATGAACGCTGCAGTGTTCGCTCCATGCTCTTTTCGACCAACCTGTCGGTCAACACTTTTCGATGGTGGACATGTCTTTATTTGTGCACCAAGTGCATTGTTCTGCTATAGCAGTGGAGTGCTCACTGCGTGTCCGAGGAATTGTCAGCCGGCAGTCTATAGTGTCACGTGAGCAAGGCTGTTCGAGTCAAAGTTGCTGTCTTTGTTTGGGGAATCCGAGGCAAAGATGACAAAAAGTAGTGAGGGCCTTGAAAGCTTGCGATTCCCTACGTTGCTGAACTGAGCAGTGCTCAACGTGGGCTCCATTCATTTACTAGTCAGCGTAGCTGCGTCAGCAGTTGTTGAGGGGCGAGAAGATGCAGTGGTGGTAGCAAAGAATCGCGAAGTACCTTTACACTTGCCACATTCCAGGGCAACTCTCAGGTTTTGACAACAGTGTTCCCAGTTGTTCATACTGAGACTTGCATGGGAAGATCAGGGGCAAATGGACGAGCAGGCAGTTGACATTTAATGCTGTATGCAACTTTGTCATTGATAATAGGTGGCTTCTCCAGCTTGTATTTGCCAACCTTCAAATGATGTTTACATGCGGTGAAGAAGCCATGATTGTCGTGTCTACAACACATCTCCAACTCATCCTGGAGTCTAGTGTGACCCCGAGGATTGTGTGTATTTAGGTTGCTGAATTGATGCTTCTGGAAGTGACATTTTCATCCTTGTTTCTCACTGCCATATGGCAGGGTACAGCATAAACTGCGATTTTTACACTGGTATTGACATCCGAATTATTGCGATATAAGTCTGCGTGGAGAGTGTAGTCCTTTGGCCTTTCTTTTCCAGACACTTATGCTGATACTCATACAGCCAAATGCATATGTGGTCAGAATGTCTTGATAGTTGAGCTACCTTGCTGCCTTTCCATATGACGTCAGCTCCGTCGTGTCGTTACCAGGCTTCAGTACCAGCCCAGGCCATTTTCTATGATCGAGGAATGTTTAATGATCCCACATATTCCTGAAGTGCATCATAGGTCTACTGTTCAACTCCGAAGGCTAGTTTAAAGTCGTTTGGTTTGGTTGAAATGGACATGATTCGATTAAGAGAATCGGCCCTAACGACTTCCTTTTACAGTGAAAGCTGTTATGAGATCACAACAAGGGCCGTTTTTGGCACCGTAGTTGTCCGCCGCCGGTGTCCGTAACCACTATCGCTCGAAATAAGAAAAAAAAAACGAAATAAGAAAAAAATTCCAGCATAGAACGAGGTTCGAACCTGGGTCCTCTGCGTGTGAGCCCAGTATTCAACCGCAGAGCCATGCCGGTGCTTGAAAGTGCCTTGCAAAATGACCGTATACAGGCTTCATGTCGGGAACGAACCACATTAACATATGCAATGTAGCGTGGCAGAGGAGTAAAATAACGAAGTCTCACAAACGCGAGTTCTGTAAGCAGGCGTCACACAATGCCAATTGCGCTACGAGTTGGTTGTTGAATGCTTCCAACCCATTACAAATGGCTCTGCCATAATTCTCCATCGTCATCAGCCACAGCATCAACAAAGTGCACATAATGCCTTGCAGGTGTTTAGCAGTTACTACGATTCTGCGCAGAATGAAGAAAAATTGCATAGTGGCTGCTTCCCGACTTCACAAAAATTATGATGATTTATAGCGTAGTGGTTTCTTCGCAAGTGCACTTCTATTGGTTGCTAAGGAAGCCCATAAGGCTCCCATGGTCTATTTGCTCAGGGTCTCAACAAGGTTAATTCCCTCTCTATCTCTTTCTCACGTCAGCGTATGCTAGAGCGCGTGGCGGGAGAATGAAATAACGATCGGGCGTCACATAATTCGAATTACGTAACTAGTGGGTCTTTTAAAGCTTCCAACCCATTACAAAGGGATCAGCCGTAATTCTTCATCGTCATCAACTGTCGCACCAACAAAGTGCACATAATGCCTTACAGATGGTACCTCGCTTCTCCGCAGAATGACGAGTAATATCGTGGTGGGTGCTTCCCAACTTCACAAAAATTATGATTTGTGGCGTAGTGGGTACGTTCCTAGTGTACTTGTATCAGTAGCCACAAGACAGTTTATAACGAGCTCTAGAAATGCCGCTCTTCGAGCTTTCGCTGTGACTGTGCTGCGCTTCCGCGCAGGCCTGGCGTTTTTTGAAGTACTGTGCACACACGTGCAAATTTCTCTTCAATGCAAAAGTAGCAGCTTTCATTTCTATAGCAAGGTTGCCAAGTGGTTGTTGGTACAGTTCCATTTTCATGTTCACATAACCTGACGTCCCCTGTTATGTGAAAGTTGTTGTGAACCCCAAGAACCTTTAGACAGATTTCTATGTTACGTGAATAGCTTCTTAAAGGAGGCATGCAAGTTGCTGAGATAGCAAAACTGCTTTGTGCACAAGCACAGATTTATGGTTTTCACACAGTTGCCAGTAGCATGGCACAAACTGCATGTTTCAGTCTGACCCTTTACTAATTGTTGTTTTTTGATAGAATGCCATATGTATTTTGTAGTAAATGTGTGCCTTACCCAAACAAAAAGGTCCATTGTTTCGTAGCAAGTGGACAGTCCGATAGCAGAATTGCATCAAAACTTTTCTTCAAATTATTCCTTATTGGCATGCCATATCATTTGGAATGCTATCAGAGTGTCCTAAAACGCACTTCAAGTGCACTACCATAAAATCCCGAGCAAGTGCCTCCCCTTCGGTGAAGAATAATCCGACAAGATTTGGAGGGGGAGGTCTTGCTCGGTCATGGATCAAAATTCAATACAGCAGCGGAAGAGCCGTGAACCATGAAGAATGCAGAACGTGCTTATGATGAAATGCGTTATTGAATGCGCATGCATTCAATGTATTTATTAACTTTGTCGGGCAAATAAAAGCAGTGAATGAAACAGTGAAAATGGCGGGAGGAGAGAAGGGGGCACATATTTCAACTCGCTTTTCAGGCTGACCTCTCCTCCTTTCTATTCGTGAAACATTATCTTCTTCTTGTCCATTCTTCTTCATGTGTGCTGTGAACATACTTGTACACTTGACATATTTCTGCCCCAGGCGTCTCTCATAATCATATCGTGCTTTTGGGACGTTAAACCCAGATATTATGATTATTTTAAATTTCTGCCTCACAGGCTTGACCCATCAGAGTGCACATCACTGTCTGTAGCCTCTTAATACACTAAAGAAGGCCGTCAGCTGGCCTGCTCGTTCATGACAAAAGATGAAGGGCTCCAAAACATCCTTTGTGATGACAACCAAGCTCCCTACACTCACCAGCTTGACTTTTTAGTCCGGCTGATGCACCAGTGGCCTGTTATCTAAACTCCTCGCCAGATACTGCATTCCCTATCGCATTGTACATGCGCACCCTGTCAACTAGATCTTATAGCCGGTCCCTCTGTCCGCTCACTGAAGATTGAAATTAATAAAAAGAAAAGGAACAGCGCATCAAGGATGCATCTGCTTCTGTGAAACAAAGTGCACACTGAGTTAACTATTTACGGGGCATAATGTTATGAACAACGCACGCCACCTATTGAAGGTGGCAGCTTTTTATATTATGTACAGTCTGAAACCTTATTACAACCCGACTGTCCTGTTGACCCCTTGGATTGTCAGGATGCGTCCTCCTCCTCCAGGGGCATTTGTAGCAAAGAATACTGGCATGCCCGAAGGGCATGCTATTATCATTGTCTCACTCATTAAGAGGAGCTCGCGCCCTTGGTACCTGATGCTCAATTCAGACGGGCACGTTCCGGAATTGAAAGTAAACCGCGTTACATGACATTTGTTTCGGACGTTTGCAGAGTGAAATTCTTTGGGAGAGATGATTAGGAATGTTACAAAAAAATGACCACAGAAATTAGATTGGAATGCACTACAAACAATGAAGAAGTTTCCTATTTCCTGCTGGCAACAACAACCTGGAAAATTTGATACATGTACACCGCATGTGACATGGCTGAATTACATAAGTCACATTGAAATTAATAAAAAGAAAAGGAACAGTGCATCAAGGATGCATCTGCTTGTGTGAAACAAAGTGCACACTGAGTTAACTATTTACGGGGCATAATGTTATGAACAACGCACGCCACCTATTGAAGGTGGCAGCTTTTTATAATATGTACGAAGTTTGAGCTCTCTATTGTTAACGGTTTTCGAGAAAAAAGTGAGACATGTGTCCCACTGCCCTATGAGTGTATCTGGAAAAGTTGGTGTCATACTGACCACTGTAAGACAGTCGTTTCAGAAAAAAAACTACGTTTATTTTTTTTACGTGAACTTGCTGCTGTCTTACAAACTACAAAGTACAGAGCCCACAAATACCTGCTGTATGACAAATAAACTCAACTAAATATCTATTGTTCATCCACTTGCTAACGGCACTCAAGCAGCAGATGTGGGTACTGGACATGCCTGCAACAGTCTAATTTTTGTCCGTGGAGGAAGCTAAACTGCTTCCTGCACGGGAAGAGGCTTCCGTGCATGAAGCAGAATGAAAACTGGATACTGCAATCAGCTGTACACAATGTTATACTGGCTAAGCTTTCGAAGATATATCACTAAAGGATTGTGAACTTTGTATTGCACAAATTTTGGAGGAAACTGTATTGGTAGGAACGAGCAAAATCACTATAATAGCACATGAGTATGAAATAAACTTTTCAAGCTGACTGCTTGTGCTGAATCGGGTGGAGAGCAGACCAAATTCTGATGAAAAAAGGATACAAGTGGAATGGTTCGTTTGGAACACGTGTATGTGCTGGCGCCTTGCAAATACCATGAAAACAACAACTAAAACCGCTTTTTAGAACATACACGCGGTTGCACTAAAAATCTGAAAGCAATCGATTCGGTGATTTTGATCTAAAAAATTGGAACATGGCGAAGAAAAAAGCAGAACATATCAGTCCCACTGCCCCAAAAAGAGTTAAGTATAGCTTGCAATGAAATTTTACAAGCTGAGTTTCATGTGGCAACGTCTTCCTTGCATGATTCTAAGGTGAATGCAAAAGGAACTAGCAAGGTTGATGCAAGCAAACCAAAGTGCTGGAAAACATACAAATTCAAAATGAAAGCAGACAACAATTACAGGCACACCTTTTCACGTTTCATTCATAAAGCATGCTGGCTCTCTCCTTCTAGTCAAAATACATCTTACATAATGTGGTACCGAAGTCTACCTAATGCCACCACCACAGTTTTTTATGGCATCGTTATGGGTTACACTAACCACATGGACCGTAACGCTGACAGGTGAGCACTACAGTGACTTCAGCAGATACTACAACTAGGCTGAGAGTACCCATAAGGAAATGAATAGTTTTGTCCTAATGCAGAAATGCAATGTAAGACTGCAGTTTGTGTAGGACATTGGGCAGCACTGCTTGTCTCGGTTTCACACAAAAGCGAACCGTTATGCATGAATGTGCGTCTTTCTTGTTCCTTTGGCAAGCATAAAACGTGTTTCTATTTTTACAGTCATGATTTAAGCAGATCTCAAGCGTGCACAGTACATTCTTTATTCCAGGCGAATGCACACTCGCAGTTTAATACGCCACGTTTGTTGCCAGAAATTATTGAGATTCAAACGCTTTCATTTTGCCACTTTTACTGCATTGCCATTTTTTGGGCGTGTTGCTAAACGGAACTTGACAACATATTGAGCGCTCACAAACAGGGACGTAAACATGGACGTGTTGTCGTCTCCGTTACGTCTCTGTATGTGAGCGCTCAATATGTTGTCAAGTTCCATTTTTACTGGCAAACACAAGAAAAGCAGCATGGATGATTTGGGGCAGAGCTAGGGTCCCTTTAAGGGCTACAGCATCATGCATAATTTTGAAAGAATACATACTTGACGTTTGTGACTTGTGAATGCAAACTTACAGGCAGCACAAGGGCGAGATACACCTATGGCAGGTGACTGTGCCATTAGTGACCCACTTTGTCGATTTTTCCGGAAGCCAGTTGTCTATGCAACAACGGCACTGCACCAGAATTGGTACACTCAATCTCTCAATGTAAGCGGTAACATATGCTGTTGCTTACACCTACATTGAACCGCTTTGATGCGATCCAATAACTGGCATTGCAAATTACGATGTGGTTGCAGACACTCTTGCAAGAACATCATTTCGATTATGTGTTCAGTTCTGGTACTGGTTCGGTTTGATGTCCTACATTTAAACACATTACTCTAAACTGATAACAGATGTTTTTTCATTTGAGTTCAGGCATGTTCTGAGAAGACTGATTTGGGTTCAGTCTCGCTCAAGATTACATTTTGGGTACAGTTTTTGGTTGGGGTTTGGTGCGACACCCTGGTGGTGCTATAAACGATGCACAGACTAATAAGTTGTGAAGAAAGCAGCTTACATGTTGACTCATACGTACGAGTATGATGTCCACATTGCCATCCCGAACGAAGAATTAAGACCCACTGAAGGTTGCTTTCAGTGCAATAAGTTACAATGGCTGATTTGTCAGGCTACGTTAATGAAAACCTTGTGCCAGGGGCGTAGCTGGTATGTTATTTTCAGGAAATGAGGGGGCGGGAGGGCAGTATAATCACTATGTATTTACGTCTGTGAGTGTATGTGTGCGTGATCACACCCATCGAAACTGAATAATTTCGGAGGTGATTCAAACCTGCTCTTTGGCTGTACATGTACAATGGTAAAAAATATGAGACGGGGCAAAGCATTACTGATGATGTGTGGATTTGTATAGTATGTGTAAATGCAGATTCAATGCATGTTCAGCACATTGGCTCGGCTGCTCTGCCTTTACAGCAACATACTTCTTAAATTGTTTTTTATAGTGCTGATAGGGCTATTCTCATTCTACTTGTGACTAGCTGGCTGCTGAACATAATCACAGTGTCGCGTTTGCACGAAACGTATTGTTAATTTTTTAAAGTTGTGCCCAGGAACTATCTGTGGGCCTGTATTGAAACCTAAGAACGGCCTGAATGTTTCCTTGATTACCCTATGCTATATCCTGTGCATGTTGCTAATAAACAACCTTCTACAATGCAAGCATTATCGTCTTTCATTAGAGGATGAAAAAGTTGTGCAGACACCGTAGGTCGGCCAACTCATGAGTCGACTCACTCAGACTTGTATCGAGACATATGAGTCTGAGTGAGTCCGGGTCAGTAAAGTTTTTGTGAGTCTGAGTCCGAGTGAGTCCGGTGCAGGAAAATTTTGGCGAGTCTGAGTCAGAGTGAGTTCTACGGGCAAAATATGTTGCATGAGTGAGTAAGAGTGAGCTCTACATTTTTTGCCGACCTATGGCAGACACAATAAATGAATTAATGCCTGCATTATGCAATTAATGTTGCAATTAATATGACAGCACGTGTGGCTAAATGTTTCATCCCAGCTAGTCTGTTGCACCATATGGGCTTTCATTTCATCGTCCATTTAAGCAGCTATGCTAGAAGGCAAACCCTTACATGCATGACATCACTGAACCCATTGCAAAGTTTATTCAGTTGATTATCTTGGTTTTGTTTGAAATAAAATGCAATAGCTGGCCAGCTGTGTACGTCATTGTATCATTGTATGCATTTTCCATATTGTTCTAGCCTCTGTTGACCTTTTGACCACTTTAATGCTGTACGATGCATTTCTTAAATGAAATGTAGTGGCAGATGGTCAGCCACCTGGGCCTGGTTTTGTAGTCATTACTGCCCTCTGTTCACTTGAAAACCTCGGTCCTCAATACGTGCATGAATTATATGTTGCACTGTACATTACCACTATAACAAGAAGAAATAAAGTGGTTTTGCCGAAGTCATATGTGATAGTAAAATAAGAACACCAAGGGATACAGTATTTCACTTATCAAGAAAGTAATATGATCGTCAAATAATAATTTTTGTGGGGTGCTAGCGGGACTGTTGGGCCACTTCTGTTCTGCTTTATGATAGGAGACTGTACCAGAAAGACGAAATGGCTAATAACACCTACTCAAAAAGGGTGTGCAATTTGCTGATGATGCTTCAATATTACAGGAGCCATATGGAAAGCCATTATTGACGTACCTACTGCATTTACGTTACATTTTTCACATTAAAACTACCACAGCTGAAGGAAAGAATTGGCTCAATGGGCTAGTAAAGTACGGCTGATAGTTGATTTTGTACCTCATGTACGACAAAAACATTAGCATGCGAATGCCCCATCTCAACTCCACATGCCATAACAAGTTCAGACAGTTGTCATTGGGAAGAAGCTATATGCACGCAGCTTATGCTTAATAGGGCAAGGCGTACAACGCTGCTGCAGCGCACATGCATTTCGGTATTCACTTGAATGTTGTTATTCTGCATTATGACGGTGTGAACGTAAAGTGAGAAGACACACATAACATCCATATAAGCAATGGAAAAACATACAACATACGTACTGGAAAACAAAGTGCCGAAATTCCGCAAGCAGTTTCACACCACTCCTAAATCTGGATAACATGGCAGATTTTGAAAAACATACTATAAAATAGCTTGCTGATTAACTTGGCAGCCAAAGAAGAAGACATCACAAATTGTCATGAGTGCCGCCTAGTTAAAGCCTTGGGCCAATAACATGGTCTTGCCCAGAGTATTACACTATGTCGTGGTTGTTCTCATTTATGTAGCTGGAGTTGAAGTGAACAGTAGTGTTCCTTCTGACCAGTGAGGAATGAACATGTTTTGATGCTTCGAAAACCCTACAGATTTCAGCTCAATCACATTTGCAGCGAGGTTGTTTTGCAGAAACCTCTAGAATTCATAAATTTGAAGAGTGATGAATGATTTGACTTTACTGAAACGATTAGGCCCCAAATACATTGCCATCTAGAAATGTGCCTTAGAAGGAGGCATTGTGCACATCACAACAGATCATGGAGGCATTATATTTAGATGAAACCCATATTTTACTGCATTTGGCGCTAGTCCATGCCAGCCAGCAGAATGTTTGTTCGACACAGAGAAATGCATTGATTCAAGGGTACTTCTGAAGGCCTCGCAGAAGAGACGGAGGTATAGAATAATAATGAAAAAAAACCCGCATTTCCCCGAGGGGGAGTATGAGGAAGTGCGAAGCACGGGGTGATGCTATGAGGGGGCGCGCGCGACTAAACTGCAGAGCCGAGCGAAGGAGACGGCAGCGAGAGAGCACGCGCCAGCCGACCCACGGAGGTCTGGCCGTTTTTAAGTGCAAAGCACTTTTACTGATGATGATGATCTGTCTTCCGAACTCGTTCCAAAGAACCCGCAACGCGTTCAACTTGTTGGCAGCGTTGCGCACGCCCGAGATGGGGCTCAGGTTGTTGTCGAACCACAGTCGATCGCACACCGCGCAGCTATATCCGAAGCTGCGGTCCAGGAAGTCTCGCTTGAAGCGCGCGTCCGGCCGATCGAATTCGAGGGCCCGCGCCTGCTCACGCATCGCGCGTCCCCGCGCCAGATCGGCTTCGGGGTGCTCGGCTCGCTTCGCACGCTTTCGTTCGGCGTCTCGCCGCCGGCCTTCATCACCACAGGCAATGCGCGGGGCGCGCGCAGCCACGGAGCGGAGGGCGGAGCGCGCGCAGTCACGTGGGGCGCGACGTCGCTGCGCCGTTGCTACAGACGCTCCTCTCCGCTCCTCGCGCCGTTGCTATGGGACGGCGGATTCAGGGTCGCTTATAAAGTGCATTCGCACTTAAAAGAACTGCTACCTTAGCTGCAGCACAAAAGTTCTTTAATGAAAAAGGCCAGGCCTGCGCTGCAACCGCAGCACAGTCACAGCGACAGCTGGAAGAGCGGCGTTTCTAGATCCCGTTGTAAGCTCTCTTGGGGCTACAATACAAGTACACTAGAAAAGTACTCACTACGCCATAAAACACAATTTTTGTGAGGTTGGGAAGCACCTTCTAAGCCATTATTTGTCATTCTGCGGAGAAGCGAGGCACCAGCTACATGTCTGTAAGGCATTATGTGAACTTTGTTGACGCGACGACTAATGACGATGAAGAATTATGGCTCAGCTCTTTGTAATGGGTTGGAAGCTTTAAGCGGCCCACCAGTTATGTAATGTGCATTGGGTGACGCCTAGTCGCTATTTCCCTCTCCCGTCATGCTGTATAACATACGTTGACGTGGGAGAGAGACGGGGGGGGGGGTGAAGAACTTTACTGAGACCCCGAGGAAATGGATCATGCGCTTATGGGCTTCCTTGGCAAACAATACAAGTGCACTCGCGAGGAACCCACTGCGCTATAATTCATTGTAATTTTACTGAGACCCCGAGGAAATGGATCATGCGCTTATGGGCTTCTTTGGCAACTAATACAAGTGCACTTGGGAGGAACCCACTACGCTGTAAATCATTGTAATTTTTGAGAAGTAGGGCAGCAGGCACTGTGCCATTTTTCGTCATTCCAGGGAGAGCGTTGGTACCTGCTAAACGCATGTAAGGGATTACGCGCACTTTATTGATGCTGTGCGTGATGGCGATTAAGAATTATGGCAGAGCCCTTTGTAATGGGTTGGAAACATTCAACAACCTACTCGTTGCGCAATTCGCACTGTGTGACGCCTGGTTACAGAATTCGCGTTGTGCGACGCTTGGTGCTTATTTTACTCTTATACCACGCTATATTGCACATGTTAGTGTAGTTCCTTCCCGACATGAAGCCTGTATAGGACCTTTTTGCAAAGCAGTTTCTAGCACCGGCATGGCTCAGAGGTTGAATACTGGGCTCCCACGCAGAGGGCCCAAGTTCGAACCTCGTTCCATCCTGGAATTTTTTAAAGACGATAGTCTTTCTTTGGGAACTTAAACGCAGAAATTTTGGTCTGTCTTTCTGTTTGTCGGCACGTCACCCGATTCAGCCACCCGGCCAAAGTTGAACCACTCGCTTACCGCCCACCCATCTTGAACTGGTACGGCTGTTCATACTTGTGAACGTTGTCGATCAAAAAGTAAATATTACGCATATCTGATCCGCAACATCATTAGGTAAGTGTTAGGTGGTGTGTTCCTTTAATAGAAAATACATAGATACGCAATTTTAAAGACCCTAGTTTCTTAAGCTGCGCTGAAAATGCGACTGCGCTGAAACTTGGCTTCCTCCGTGCCCTCTGCACAAGCTCATGTTGTGTTTCGGTTTCGGTTCAGTATTGCATTGTACGAATGACAGGGGGCGCCGTTCTGGCATTCCTGTTTTACCCAGGCGACGTGTAAATAAGAGAGTTTGTGGAGAGTACTCGTTCAGTGCGGATGTTTCTTCTCCTGCGGCGCATTGCGCCAAACAGCGTGTTCGGGCTGGCCGGCGTCCCCACCGGTCGCGTTGGTCACCGCCGGTCTTCACCTGCCGCTGTGCCGGGACTACCAGCCCGCAACACAGCACTCATGTTTCCCGACGTATTGGAAGATGGCGTCCGTGTCTCACGCAGCGCCTCTTCTATCGTCTTTAGACGACATTTGCAGCGAAGCACGCAGATACGCGGCCAATTTTTTCTTATTTCGTGCTTTTTCTTATTTCGAGCGATACTGCATGTTACGGACACCGGCGGCGGCGGCGGCGGTGACGGACAACTACGGCGCCGAAAACGGCCGGTGAAATGATCTCATAACAGCTTTCGCTGTAAACGTTTCATGGATTGGAGTCCAAAAAGGGCATTTTATCCAAACATGCCAACCATACTGTGTTGTGAACACAGCCAAACATAAGATTTTATCCTGCCAAGAGCTCAAGGGGGGGGGTAGTGAGGGAGCTGAAACAGCTACAATTTGTCATGCATTATCCATAAGACATCCAAGTGGGTGGAGAGGTCCAGCATGTTTGTTGACCCTTCCCTCCCATATAAAATCCTGACTATGTTGTGCCCTCAGTGCTACCATATATTCTCCTCACCGAGGCTTAGACAGTCGGGGTATGTCATGATCCATATCGTCAGAGTCACAAGATGAGGTTAGCAACAGGGATGCAGCAATGAATGGGTTCTACCAAAGAAAAAGTGAAACCGTCAGATGTGTATATACAACAGCTGTTTGTGGTGGCATTTTTAACACCAACAAAAAAAGCAGAAATTTTGTATTTTCAGCCACAATAAGGTGTCTTGTGAGCAATCTAAACAAACATCATGTATGCTTCATATTTGTGTGATTTTGAAAATATCTCATAACCTAGCATCTCTCATAAGGCACGACTACTCCATATACACATAGCTTTGAATGCCTGTTGTATTGAATCCCATTACAACAGCCAACAAACTTTTTCTTCTTTGCTGAAACTTGTAATACTTTAAATTTTCATGTATCGAGCTCAGTTTGATATTTTAAAGATCAAACAGGAATTGGTAAACAGCAAAGTAAAAAGTACGTCGGCAAAGCGCGCGCTATCATACACACCCGCGCTCAATCATAAACAGCTCTGATCAGTCAATCTATGTACTACCATACAACCTATATATCTACAACAATTGAGCTTGCAAGGCCGGAACTTCTTTGGCTGTTTGTAGATAACATCGCGGCATCAGAGCGTGTAATGCCACTGCCGCTGTAGGCCTTTTCTTCATTTTTATAAAATGTGTGTTGTGCGCGTTTGCGCCCACATTCCTGCAGGCTGTGAACAGCATAAATAAAAGATCGCCGTCGCGCCGATTGTAACCGAGCGATACGAGTTGTATGCGGTAACAACAATGATAACAACAACAAAAAGTGGTGCGCGTAGAATCTCTCGAACACAGATGACAGCGGCGACGCACCACATGCGGCCGAAAAACACGATCTGAGAATGCAAAAGCCTCGTTTTCGTCATAAACGCGGCGACTTAAACCCACATGTTCAAGAAAATGCCAGCGTCGTCTGCTGTTGCTAATGGTTTCCGACCACGAAAACCGTAGCTTTGCGGAACGGTTGCCAGCCTCAACAGTCGTCACGTCGTCCAACCAGAATGCGCCCCAGAGCCGCTCATGCGGGTACCGCCTGTGCGACAATTTGGTGTCGTTCCGCTTTTTTGCCCTCCGTTTGCGGGCGGCAGGTGTCCCGCCACGTGTGGAGCGGGTGTGCGGATGGCGCGTGTATAGTCTCTAAGTGGTTTTCAAACTACCTTAAATACACTAGTGCATGCTCTCTGCAACCACCCACTCACAAGAACTTTTTGAAAATCTTTTTGTGTGGGAGGCCGGAAGGCTGTATGTCATGCATTATCATGAGGCCACAAGGCTGTATGTTGTGGGGGTGCTATATCACCCCTGTAAAGGCGACTGCCGTAACTTGGGCGCGGCCGCTGTGTTTGGAACGCACGTGCTTGGCGTAAGCCGAGGCGTTCGTCCAAGGTCAGGGATGCGCTGTCTGTAACCCGAGTTTAGCGCGGTGGCGCCGGCATCGCCGCCGCGAATTTAGGTCGGCACATAGAAACAAGAGTGAATCTCTCTTTGGGGGTGTGGCTGCGCGCGCGGATGGACGTCTCCTCGAGGTGGGTCCGGGGACGGTACCGCAGCTCGCTGCCCTCGGACCCTCATGGTGAGTCGTTTATCTGCGGCGCCGCATTTGTATTGTATTATGTTGCCTTATTTTATGTCTTATCTATGTCTTATGTTATATTGTATGTTATATTGTATGTCTTATATTGTCGTGAGTGTGCGTGTTGTTTTCCCAGTATTCATTGTCAGCGTATAAGCTTAGCGTGTTACTTGTTTTACTAATTCGGCCGGCGAGCTCGCCAGATATGTAAAGAAGGGTTTAATAAACTTATACGTGTTTGTTGCCCGACCGCGTGAACTGTGTCCGTGTGTTCCGAGGGCGGCGGCGTGTATAGCCTCAGACCCCACAATGTTATGCATGATCATTGTGTTAAAAAGCAGCTCGAAATTGCCAGCGCGTCGCTCGAGCCCAAAGGACGCACGAAAAGAACGCACACGGGACGAGCGCGAACTAATGCGTCACAGCTCGACACTTGAAGCGCACTGCTCAAACATAAAGCAGGACGCACGAAACGAACGAACAGGTACACACAAGATGAGCGAAAGCTAATTGTCACAGCTGTTACTTATTTCTGTTTGAACAGCGCGCTCCTTTCGCAAACACGGCCGCTGCAGCGAGCGAAGCGAAGCACCCCACCAGCCGCCCCTTCGTTCCTCGAGATAAGCGCACGAAAGCGACCACGCCCTGTAGGGCGAAGAGCAACGGCGTTCGCAGGAGCGGGGCCACGATCTTTAAAGCGCGCCACACGCGCGCACATCGCGCCATCTATGTGGCCACTAAGAAAGCATGCCGAAGTACATGGTGTATATAAATAGCTCGCCGTTAGCATGCTGAAAGACGGTGCTGTCGTGACCTAACGTCTAACGCGGCGGGCTGCAAAGCGAGAGGTCGCCCGTTCGATTCCGCGCGCCGGAAAGTATTTTCTGAATTATTTTTCTTTGTGGCTTTTCTATATATATATACATACTTATACATATACGGTGAATGACGGCGGCGACGGGGATGAGCATTTTCCAGCCGAGATTGTCCATATATTTGCTATCGCAATAAAAGCAATGTGGAATGTTCGAGCTTGAGTAGGTAGATCCGACTAGTAAATGCCATTTGAACAACAATATTCGCAATGCCCACGAACTATAGGTGGCGCGCCGTGCTTTTCAAGATGGCGCCAGGAGGAGGGTCAACCCGTTTGTTAGCATAGGAACAGATAGGACGTGCGGACGTACGACCCGTGCTGCTTTCACCGGATGAAGTCATGAGCTGCGCTGAAATGGATATGAGACTAAAATGCTTTCCCAAACCATGGAAAGTGCTAAGTACTCGCCACCTAATTATTTGCTGCGGCGTGAAAGGTTATATTTCAGCTCCGTTAGCGTGCATAACGATGCTTTGCGAAATCCTGTGCGTGCTACATAAAACTGCATGAACTAGAACTGACGTATGAGCTGAACGGCACTCCGAGGTAGTACGTGCTGAGCCTGCCTGACGGATTTGCCGCAGTAGTAGGCCGCCAGCGAGTAGCGCCATCGCTGCTGCACGGGACCGCGCATTTAACATGGTGATGGTTTGCAATCAACATACGCCGTCGTCGTTACTTGCGCACTCGGGAACGCGGAGTTACGTCTTCAACGGAACACAAGCATTTCACATCCCATTCAGTAGCGCTTGTGTCACCGCCATGCTGAGACTCTAGCCGTGTGCATGCAATTCACTTCACTCGCATGTTGCACGTTCGATCAGCACGATCGAAACATGAATATCGAAAAGAATACACACGTATGCTTTCGCAACGGCGAAGCAGTTAGCCGAGAGGCGTGCATTGCGGCCGTGACTGCACGTTCTATCGTTATAACAATTTCGCTTCGCTGGTCGAGCTCGAGCGTGTTGGCGGCATGCGGCGCTCCATAATATGCACAATAATTGATACATGCAATGCACAAGAGGAACTATGCTTTTATTTTGATCTCGCTCTAGAACATTATACATTAAATACAATCAAAGTGACTTACGAGCATGAAAGAACATTAACGCACGAGGGGACGCGAAGTGCAACTCGCTCCTCGTGAGTTAGCTGCTGATCGTTCATCGTCGCTGTCACTCTCGGTGCTTGCACAGTCTTCAACGTCCAGTGAAAAATCCTAGTCCTCAAGATGGTTTCTTTCAACATCACTGCTGAAAGAAATCTGAAGAATTCTTCCGCCGAACGACTTCGACCACTCCGCGTCATCACGTTTACAATTAGAGAGGCGTCTGGGCGCGAAGAGCACTCTGCTCTCAGACCGGTCAACAAGCAAATCGCTTGCAGTGTGCTGCCACCTACCAACAAACGTACAAAAACAAGCGGCACAGCGCTGGCTATGAAATATGAAACCAACACACTGGCGAAGGACGGCGTGGAAAGAGTTCGCTCCACGAAAGGCGTCGAGCAGACGCGTTCTCGAATGATCGAAACGTCGCTCGCACGATTCGTAACAGCGCTTTGCTGACAAAGGATAGAGGTATCGCCAGCTTGAGATAGCTCAGTTATACAAAAGCACATCGCGTGCCCGCGGGACCTCCCGCGTGCAGTGTTATGGGATTCATGCACAACAAGAAACACTGACCAATGCTATATGCAAGTAAAACAGGGTGAGCTTCAACTGATTATGTCAGACGATAACATTTAACTAACCTACGTGGCTACAGAAAGCCTCGCGAAGCTGATAGTATGTGTACGCTGTGAGCTATAGTATTGAAAGTGCGAGTTGCCACGTATTTTCACGAAAACTTCGCGTCTCGCAAGAACGAATCAGATTTCCTGTGTCACGGAGGGCCCGGTTTGTTCACTGATGCAGGGAACATGCAAAGTCGTAGTGTTCTTTTCTTGCCAACGCGTTAACACTGAGGCTAGCACAGCTGAACAAGGGAGCGACTGCGTAGTGCTGCCATTTTGTCGTCTACTAACCCTTCTCGAGAGGACGCTCCTGAATTCCGCTTGGCGGCGCGACAGTCTATGGGCATTGCGAATATTTAGTGACCGTAAAGTGGCACAGGACTTGTGTGCGACTGTAGATACAACTTATCTTATGTCATCTCTAATTATAGGTCAGCCACAGCAGTGCAGCAGCACTCCGAGGCAGCGGCAGCAACCACAGAACAACAGATGTGAGTAAACAAGTATTGCCTATAAAAGTTCCCTACAGTAAAGTACAGAATGCAGCAAAGCTATCCTATGCAGTCCAAACAAAGCAAAGTGCGAGCAGCTGATCAATGCTAGGCTGCTTAAAGATACATATATGGAGTGCATGAAAGCCATTTGTACAAGATGAAACCGCTCGCCTTTGATCCACTTGCGAGACTGCTACAGTTGAATGAGTAAAATTTGGTTAGCAGTGTAAGCCTTATCATGTAGCCCAGCAGACCAACCCTTCACTAACACACCAATTAAATAACATTAGTAGTTTTAACATTGGAGATTACATTATTACTTCAGCGAAAATATTGCTGATATCAATACTTTAAGACCGCTGCGGTGCTCCCAAAAACGCTCCTGAAGGGCGTGCAAGTGCGCAAGTATGCACATGTGCCCAGTTCTTGTACTGTTGCCCTTCCTTTCGGTGGCCGAAAACTGTTGCGCACTGTAGCGTTCTGAATGTCCAAGATTATGCAATTTCTGCGGCACAGTGTCTCGCTGTCCTGCGTCCATATATTGCTGCCGGTCACAATCACATCGGATCACACAGTAAGTAAGCAGCACATGGTAGCGTATATGTTCCCCGTAGCAATAAGCACAAAAAAGCAAATATGGTCAAGCATGTCAGTCTCGCATTGAAATAAAACAACAACTGAATGTTAAGTAGACTTCCATGGAGCTACCATAGCTTATCAGAACGCAGTCATAGCAGCGATCACCAAAATATCTCCTGAGCCTCAGAATCTCCTAGAAGTTGCTTGCTTTGCAACTAAAGCACGCCATTACTTCATCTGCTGGGTGAACCATGGTACAGATGCAATAAAGAGCACAAGTAGGCGCATGGTAGAGTTAATTACCTGCACAGCTGCAAATAATTCAGCAATGGCGTGATCAAAGTACTGTAGATATGAGAAAGTATTGACATTGCAAGGAAGCTTGCTGAGGTAAATGGTACTATCGTGAGCAATAAGAGCTCGAACACGCGAGCGCGTGGCAAATAGCTTCAAAACCGAGATTACGTGATACGTGGATGGCGCGGCCGGAACCGGAGGGGAAAGGAGGGCGCTCTTCCGCTGACTCTTGGTACTCCCGCTTCGCTAGCATTGCTGCGAAACAACAGCTGATTGCGTGCCATCGACCGCTAGCAATTATAACGAAAGAAAAAATTGCGCGAAAAACAAAAATAAAAGAGGCGTATCAAAACCATCAGCCAACACCATCTCGATATATTACAAGCATGGCCTGTGCATCACGGCCGGCTACGTCACAGCCTATATCGCAGCAGCTACATAGGTTGATGGGCCATTGGCTGTGGCTGTGCACATTGATGTGAATTCATATTGCCGCTAGCAGCCACGCTATAAGCTGCCGTTTTGCAGCAACGATATCGAGGCGGGAGTGTCAACAGTTAGCGGAAGCGCGGCGCCCTTTCCGCTTTGTTTCCGACAGTGGCCGCTGCGAAGCAGGTGATGTTAGAGTCACTAGAAAATTTTCAGAGTATCGCATCTGTTTTCCGCGCGCCGCCGCCGACGCGATTGGCTTACTCGCATCACGAGACCTCTCGCCGCCATATTCCTTCCAAGCTCTTTGGGTGCAGGCGCGTTGAATACAGAGCGCGGCCGGACATTTAGCAGTACCACGGTCCCTAGAAGTACTTCGTCGCTTTTTTAAACGCGTCATGCAGATGCCAGAGAGTAGCTCACCAGTAACCGAACGTTGCTGGTGAGCTACTCCGGGAATTTCGTATATTTTTGAATTCCGTGTGGGAAACATTAACGTCAGAGCGTCGTTGTACGTGGCTGCATAGTTGGCCGCGGAATGAATTCGCCCCCCTCGAAGAACACTCCTTTCTGCAGTGAACTACACAAACTTTGCTGGAAAAGATGTCATGCAACAGGACACTTCCCCTTTACGGTTCGCTATGTTCAGCGATATTGCGATATTGAAAACTACATACTACATACCTTTCTATTTGCTTGGCTGTTTATCTCGATCTGCTGAACAGATTGTGCATGCATTTCGAGTTATAAGTGCGTCACGCATGAGAGCGAAATCGAAGACTTATTTTGAAATAATAACTGTTTCCTGTATACCTTGTAGGCAATTGTCGCGTGATCATTTGCCACTGCGCAAAACTGAAGCGTGGAACTCTGTTGATAAACTTGATATAAGGCAATGTTATTAAGCGTATTTTATTTTTTTTAAATGTTGCTAATACCACATTACGCCGAGCGCACCCTTACAATACTGTTTAGTGGGTCAGAAATGGTCACAGCAAAAAAGAAAAAAAAACGGCTTATCCTCCCACGTATTGAGGGAATCGATTTCATGCGAGCCCTAGCTCGTATACACATACTGTGTTGCAGTAGCATGCACGTTAAAAATTTTCGGGAAGTGCTATTTCTGATCAAAATAACATAAAGCACTGCGCCGAGGAAGTTTTAACAAGAGTGCATTACGAAAAAAAAAAAGTTGGAATTGAAAGCAGTGCAGAAACCGAACCCTAGCTGTTTACGCGCTGGCAACGCCAAAAAAAAAAAGCTTTGTCGGAACACCGCAAAATATTTGCAAATGCACTGTAACATTGGGAATATTAAGGAGACAAAAAATAGGAAATGAAACTGAGTAGTGACGTCAATCATTTTTGATGGCCTATTTTCTACATATCTGTTAGGAAATGACAATGTATTCGCAAAATAAAATACACCTTACCTACTGCACGCAGATCCGCCCGTGCGTTCGGCTGCTGGCGTTCCGAACTGAGACAAATACTTCACGCACAACTTCCACTTACCGTACACGCACCACTTCTATTACAGATAACACCCAGCTGAACAGCAAGCATGGTGCGCAAGTAAGGTATGCGTCAACGATCAGTCGAGGGACGCAATGCTGAATGTTCTCGAATGCGCTTTGAAGTGAACCTGAACACCGACTGCAAAGCTAGCGCAAACAGTCGTTCACCAAGTGTCGAAATAAAGGGCATCTCGTACGGTCATTATGCTAATGCAACTATACAGCTACGGACCTTGCGAACACACTCCGCCGCGAAACGAAAAGAGACCGATGAAGCCACGAAGAGAGTTCGCGAGCACATGGCAACATTCGCCGCACGTTTCATTAGCTACACCGCTTACCGCGCAGTCGATTCATGACTGTCGATGACTCGAAATCACTTCTGATATCCTTTTGAAGAAACACACACACGCATATTGCAGTTACGCCGAGCGTAACACGGCATCGAGGCGAAAAGATCGGTCACTTCTCAACACACGCTACCAACGCGCCGAACGGTCCGGAAGGGATATGGCCGCCGCCGCCCAATGTTGCCCGCGTGCAGCCTACCTTTGCGGTACTCTGAAATTTTCCAGTGACTCTAGGTGATGTAGTGTTCGAGGCTATTCGCCAAGCGCTCGCGCGTTCGAGCTCATATTGCTTACGATAGTACATGAAAATACATAAACAGTTTGTACAGAGAGGTCCATTGTAAGGGAATACAGGCAGGCAGCGGGATAACATTATACAGGAGATAAAGCAGAGAAAAGTGCACATAAGGAACAGTCAGAATCTTATTTCACAGAGATAGATGCTGCAGAGTTGACACAAGTTCATTTATGCTGTGCGTGTGCTTCTTCAGCAACAAAGTAAAAAAAAATGAAAAAAGATGGCTCACAGTGCTGGCTTAGCAGCTACTGTGTTGCAGCACGAAGCATGAAAGCAGTTTTGATTGCCGACCACGGCAGCTACTCTGTGGGCAGAAAATGCAAGGGTGTTGGGCACTTCAGTTTCAGAGCGCAATAAATGAAACACATTTGCCATATTGAATTGCAAGAGACTACACCACGATATACCGCTCAAAGCCTGAAGTGCATGTACACCAGTAGCCACTGTACAATTGAAAATTTTCCAGCCATTGCGATGTACTTTTCGTTCTGACTTGCCCGGCACAATCACTGGTAGTCCCTCTTCATCTGTCGCCCTTGCTTGAGCCACAGAGCACATGATGATGACTGCCCTTTGTCGTGTCATTACTGGAACGTAGAAAAAAGTACAAATGGTCATTACAGCAGTGGTGTTCACGAAAGTGCACAGGTGATACATTTATGTGCTAAGAACTTTTGCTCTTGTATTTTCAGAGAGATTTGATATGTTCAAGGAGATCCTCACGACACAACGAAAGATCCTGAGGGCTCAAAGGCGCACATGCGAGAGCTCTCGAACGAATTCTTGAAGTAAAACTATAAATATAATGTACGTTTCGAGGGCAACGCGCTTACGCCCAATTTCGAAGCGCAAAATTAAAACTTTCTTGAACTGAATGTTTGACTCTGTAAGAAGCTGACCAAAAATGAATTCACAATGCTAAAACAAAATGTGTATTTACACACATTTAATGTGTTGGCGTGTTCGAATGTAATGTGGGTGAACCAACTATCTCTGTGTTTTTCTGCAATACACTTGTACACTGTAATACACTGTAGAACACTTTTTGTCATTGGACGTCTGGAGGGACACACTTATCAGCACTGAATTGTTGGCACACAGTCATCATCTAAGCAGTTGCAAGCACCCATCTTTAATTTCTCACGAACATCATAAACTTGAACACTGCAAGTAAAGTGCACACATACGACCATAGGTCGGCAAAAGTATTGGGACTCACTCAGACTCACTAAAGAACTATATTTTGCTCTGAGAGCTCACTCGGACTCAGACTCACTAAACTTTTTCTCAACCGGACTCACTCGGACTCAAACTCACCAACATATTGCTCAGCCGGACTCACTCAGACTCAGACTCACGGCTTGACCTGAGCCTGAGTGAGTGGACTCATGAGTCCGCTGGCGTAAAGTTAGCTGTTTATATCATGGTGCAAATGCTGTTTAACGCCAATATCTCACATAATTGGTGCTCTACGATACGCGATCTTGTACCTTCAAGTACGAGTTATCAGTGGTTGCAATCCAGTAAGGACGTTTTTATAAAACACGTGTCTCACAGGAGATATTTCTATCAAGAACGTCCGGTGATAGAGTTTGCGGGGCGAGGTCATGGCATCCCCCCCCCCAAACTTACGCCTCTGATTAATAAACATTGAGGTGGAGCATGAACGCTTGTGCGTTGAGGTATGTGTGAATAGATTCGAGTATAAACGTAAGCCGATATAAGGCTGATAGTAATGCTGATAGGGGAATAGATAGGACCATAGGTCGGCAAGAAAAGGTGGAGCTCACTCAGACTCGCTCAATAAATATATTTTGCGGTAAGGGCCAACTGGGACTCACGACTCACTAATATTTTCCTCCACCGGACTCACTCGGACTCAGACTCACTAAAATTTTCCTCAACCGGACTCACTCGGACTCAAACTCACCAACATATTACACAGCCGGACTCAGACTCAGACTCACGGCTCGATCTGAGTCTGAGTGAGTCTGAGTGAGTCGACTCATGAGTGAGTTTGCCGACCTAAGCATACGACACAAAAAAGAAGCACACTGTTCTCTTGCAATAATACCCTCAAACGACCTGCAATATGTGTACCAAGCTATGTGTATTTGTCAGGCCTCTTCAGTGTACTTCTGGCTTTACGACTACGCTGCCTTACGAGAGAAACAACTTTAAGAATCAATTTCCTAATGTATTCTTAAATTTTCAAAGCCTTGTCTAAGTGCAAAGCGATTCATGTGAAGCAATATCGCTCGACCGCTCACTGAACTTCTGAAGAAAGACGTGCCTTTTACGTGGGGTCCCGCTCCAACCGCCGCTTTTTCTCGCCTCGTCACACTTTTGACAACGCCGCCTATATTGGCCCACTTTGATCCATCCGCTGCGACGGAGGTCCGAACCGATGCTAGTGGTCACGGGATCGGAGCCGTCCTAGCCCAACGACAAAAGGGACAGAACCCCGTTATCATGTACGCCAGCCGCCTGCTTACAGCTGCCGAGCGCAACGATTCCATTACAGAGCGTGAATGCCTTGCTCTTGTCTTGGCAGTCTTGAAGTTCCGTCCATATTTATATGGCACGCACTTTTCTGTAATAACGGACCATCATGCGCTCTGTTGGCTTTCGTCACTAAAAGATCCTACTGGCCGTCTTGGTCGCTGGGCTCTGCGACTCCAAGAATATAGCTACACAGTGACGTACAAGTTGGGCCGCCTACACCAGGACGCAGACTGCCTGTCTCGCTACCCGGTCGATGAATCGAGCACCATCTCTGACACCGACGCCGACGCTTGCGTCTTTTAACTTTCCTTACTAACAAACATCGGCGACGAGCAACGCCGTGATGCGTCCTTGCGTACTATCATCGAACGCCTAGAATCATCGTCTACCGACCGGTCCCATCGCTCGTTCGTCCTCCAAGATGGTGCACTCCACCGCCACAGTTTTCACCCAGATGTACCAGCCCTGCTGCTTGTTATTCCGAAACACCTCCGCTCGGCTGTCCTTCAAGAAGTTCATGACTTTCCAACGGCCGGTCACCTTGGTGTATCGCGCACTTACGACCGGATCTGCCGACGCTTCTTTTGGCCAGGGCTTGCACGCTCCGTCAGAAGATAGCATAGCAAGCAGGGTTGCCAGGTTGAAATGAGAAACATAGCAAGAAAATCGGAAAAAGTAGCCAAAAGTTGCGACGCATGAGCACTTTCATATTTTTTTATTTAAATGACTAAATGCAAAAGCCTTTCGGCAGAAATGTAAATGTGTACCGCACGGACACTTCAACTGCATTGAAGCATAAATTGTAGCCACTTTCTTCTGTGATAACGAATCCAGTGTCTCAGTCCATACCTAGGACTAAGAAATGATACAAGCAGTTCATCGGATATCCTAGAAGGATGGATTGGTGGGCGAGATGTTACGACATTTTAAAGAGAGCACTAAAATACCAGGAAACAAGAGGCAACGACGGCAACACAAGTGCACACTAGGAGCTGTTAGTGAGCGCTTGTGTTATCCTGCCTTTGCCTCATGTGTCCTGATTTTTCAGTGCTCACTTAAAATGTGGGATATCCGATGTTTAATGTCGATTAATGTCAAGCGCCCTAGACGCAAAGTGCTTTCGATTCCTGTCAATTTGCAATTGTGGTTTAAAGCCGCGTTCAACAATGCCTGATCTGCAAAATGAGATCCCAGTCAACTGTCTTTAGCGAGTCCCAACCAGGTATTCAAAGCATTTCGCATGTGTGTGTGTGCGTGCGAGATTGCTTGACTGGCAGGTTATAAACCTGTAGTTTTTTTATATTTCTGCTGCGATCGACCATTGACCCTTAAGCTTGCTTAGGCCACTGCGACATCCCTTTCAATAATGTTAATTGTCTGCGTAATCAAAGAGCAGAATTCGATTTGCGGAGCCGGAAGCATGCTTTGACTGCCATGTTTTGGCACCGTATGCTGTTAGAGCACCGTATACCAGCGGCTGCGACGTCACCAGATATTGATATTCTCGCTCTAATCTAGGGGCGAAAAAGTTGCCAACAAGGAGCCAAGTAGCTGAGAGCATTTTTCTGCCGGCACTGGCCTAAAAAAGTAGCCCAATTTTCGCAATGTAGCCAGAGCTGCCAACCCTGATATCAAGGCACATGCAAGAAGAACCTCTGATGTTATCCCTTTGCTGCATACAAACATTGAAGCTGTGTACATGAGCTCTGAAATAAGGCACATACAGTACGCATCACTGCTGTAGGAAGTGCAATGTGGACCTGTTGAAATGGCGTAGCCTCTATTGGCACACAAGCAACATGCACTGGCAGAGGGTATACCAATGTAGTGTACATTGTTATAGGATGCCTCCATGATCAACTGAAAGCTTCGTGATGAAATTCCAGGAGTTTGAACACTTGCTAATGGGAAGAAATTGTGCAGATGCCACACTCTTACATGACGTATTTCAGTGGAGCCCACTGTGCTTGGGTAGTGCCAATGGACATTTCATGATTGAATATATTACTGAATGTAGTGCAACAATATACGTAGTACAAGATATCTGCCGTTTGATAAAAATGCCACGAGCATGTGCTCAGATAATATTATTCACTCTTATTACTTATTTGAAGGCAACAAAACAGGAAATTATCCTTCGTGATATCACTCTTGATTATGTCTCAGATATATGCACTTCGTAAGAGCCTTTGGCAGCCCGTGTATATTCCGTGTTATATTTTTTCAACATGAGGACTTCAAACCTATTGCTTTTTACACCTCAGAAAGAATTTTTTACATAGCAGGCGGCTCAGCCCCGGCAAGCATACCCAGACTTACCTCCCTCTGTCCTGTGCGGTCAAAATGTCACAGACAACCGAAGACTAGGGCAACAAATGAACGTTTGTTGTTTCGCGCAAGCTTCTTTATAGCTTCACCTAGTAAGAAGAGATAGGGGGAAAAGGGGCGGAAAAGGCTATCGCTGCCGCCATGGACAGAAACACGAAGGGGGGAAAGAGGGACATAGAAGTAGGAGAGTGCAATTCGCAACACTTCTGTCTTCTTAAAAATGGAACCATTGTACTGGCTTGCGTTGCCTGGTAGAACACCGAAGCACTGGTTCCGCGCTTGGGGTCGCCGCTTGTGTAGGTCCGGCCTGTGGCATGGTTTTCACCTGTTGGTCGTAGGGGCTTGCGGTAGTGAGCGCTTCTGGAGGCAGCACGGTGGAACTTGTAGTTGAGGATCCCGGCGATCGTTTAGGCAGCATGGACAGATTAGACTCTGATAAGGATGCAGAGCCCGGCGATGTTGGAGACTGCGGTGCTTGTCGAGGGCGCACTTGGTCAACGTGGCGTCTGACTAAAGAATTAGGAGTTAGGACGGTCATCATTCGGGATCCTGAAGTAGACTGCACACGCCCTGGTGTCCACTTTTCTCCGACAGCGTAGTTCCGCGCGTACATGTTGCTTTCCATGGGGATCACCCAGTCATCTGATGCCGGCGGCGAGTCTGCAACAATTTAGGGAAAACACGCAGCCAATCGTGAACGTAACTGGAACCCTAGCAGCAATTCTGACGGAGATTTTCCCGTCTTCTGTGGTGTTCTCCTGTAGTTGAACAGGAGCCGCACAAGGTTGTCCTCCAAATTACCCTCCCTCATCTTCCGAAGTCCATCCTTTATTGTACGCACTGCTCGTTCTGCCGCTCCATTAGACTGTGGATGAAACAGCGCTGTTTTCAGATGCATTATGTTGTTCTTTGCCACGAACATAGCAAAGTCCTGGCTAGAAAACTGTGTCCCATTATCCGAAACAATGGTTCGCGGAACGCTGAATCGGCTGAACATGGCGCGCAGAAGGCGATTGTGCTTGTTGTTGTGGCATGCTTTACTGGCACGGCTTCTATCCACTTGGTATGGGCATCTACTGCCACTAAAATCATCTTGCCTGCTATGGGTCCGGCAAAATCGACTTGTATCCGCGACCATTTTTTATTCGTTTTCGGCCAGTTCACTGGTGGTGCCGCTGCCGGCATTCGGATGTTTTGAGCACAGTTTGTGCAGCAGGCCGAAAGCGCTTCAATATCATGGTCTAGTCAGGGCCACCAAAATTTTGACCTTGCCACTGCTTTCATTCCTGACGAGCCTTGGTGGGTCTCGTGCAACAGTTTCAAAAGTCGGTCCCGCGCTTCTTCCGGTATCACTACACGATGCCCCCAATAAACTAGACCACGAGCTACGGACAGTTCTAGTTTACGGTCGAAAAACGGCCGCATCGTTTCCTCCAGCTGTTTTGCACTTTTGGGCCAGCCATGTAATATGCAATTCTTTACCGCCGTGACTGTGGGGTCTGCGGCCGATAGCTGCTGTAGCACCCTTGTTGTGATAATGCCATCGTCAAAATTTTCCAGAGCGAGGACCCATTCCGGTGGCTCACCCACGTCATCAGCCTCCGTAGACCGCAGTGGCAGCCTCCTCAGGGCGTCCGAGTTGAGCAACTGTATTCCTGTCGTGTATTGCAGCTTGTAGCGGTAGCCGCCCAAGTACAGCGCCCAGCGCTGGATACGTGCTGCAGCCAGGGGTGGTGTCGGGCGGTCGGATTGCAGCAAGCTCAAGAGGGGCTGGTGGTCCGTCACGAGAGTGAATTGGAGACCTAGAAGGTAATCATGAAACTTAGTGATGCCATGGTGCCTCAATACTTTTTACTGGTCATGAAACTCCCGCGAAAGTTTCATATAGGGACAAAAGTGGCCACCAGAGGCGCCACCGTAAGCAGAAGGGCATTGATCTGCCGCGCTTGGTAGGGCAGTTGCGCGTTCACGGAAGCGTTTGCCGTCAAGTACACTTCTTCAGATATTTTCCTTGTCCGTGATGTGGCTAACAAGTCATAGCAGTGATTATTATTGTGAATATGGTACATGATGCGCGTTGTCAAACTGCCCAAGTCATTGATTTCTGGCAATGTTTTGACTGAGAGTGCCTGTCAAGTGACGCGTGTGTTCGTGACGTCCCTACATTTGTCCATTCCTGCATAGTCGCTTTACTGCTTAAACCGAACAGCGTGACTGGTTCTAGGTGACCGACAAGTTAACATATTTTGCGCTAGAGGTTGTGGAGTAACCGTGCTCTGGCTGCACGTAACGCTTCATCATTTTCGGACTAATTGTCACTTTATTCTTTAGGGCATCACGAAACAGCAAATAGAAGTTCGCGTGCCAATAAACAAGCCTTTATATCAGGCTAACTTGGCATTAATAGCTTTGAAGTACCTCTTGAGGGATATCGTTAGCGAAACATAGCTTCAAAAATCAAAAGCGCCGATTGAGATACCACAAAACGGAGAGGGATGCTCGTGTTGTTTTCCTCTTCTTTTTTTTGTCTTTGGTGTGATAATTTGCGTTTTTGATTTTGAAGATAAAAAAAATGAGCTCAAACTGCTGTTAGCTGCTTATGCTAGATATAGGCGCTATGTGCGATTTTCAAGCATAATGTTTTGATTTTATGCACGCAGGTTTCATAACACTGCCCAGTTATAATATCCGCGGATCTTTCTTCTTTTATCCATTCCCATATACTGTCGCAATGCGACTTCTAAGTTGTCGTTCCAGTTAGCCACCCTGTTCCTTCTATGTAAACACAAGCGCTAATCAAAAACAACCCGGAGCTTCCACCAACCCAGTTATTCAGCTTAAACTGATCAATTATACATAAAACTGCATTACTATTTTTGAACTTTTCTAGAAATTTTCTCGATTCAGCGACAGCACCAGCAAATAGCACTATCAAAATAAAACAAAATATTGCATTTTGGCTCACTGGATCACTTTTTAGTTTATATCATTATCCAGAACGCAAACGCGCACACTCCAAACACAGCAGTTCACATAAAATTCCAAACACACTCACACACACTACAGACGCTATTCTAGTCACTGCGTCTTCTACCAGTCTTGGTCGATCTCGAGGCAGCGAAACGATGTTTCCATTCACTGTGCACACGTCAGCGCGTACAATGACACTTGCATCGAAATGTCTTTCGCACACACAAATGTACTTGGAGTCGAACGAAAACCCAACAGTCTCCTGTCGCGGGATTGATTGCGCGTTTACACCTGTCGCGTTGTTCTGCGTCGGCTGGTAAACAGAACAGGGAGACTTTTTCGACGGTGCCCTTGTATGCCGAGCGGCAGGCATCCCGACACACAACAGGTGTTGGGCATCGCTGTCACAACGAGGTGACCACGAAAAGAAAGAAAGGGGTGTAACCAGCACAAACTACACTACTCCGGGCCCACACTCCGCTAAGGGCGGCCAGCAGCAGCCGGCTTCCTCGTCCCCCTTCTAGCTACGCCAGTGCCGCGGCACGGAAAGTGCGGGCGGTATATGAAGCTCTCACATTGAGTTACGCAGTAATTTCATGACCAGAAAAAGTATTGAGGGACCAGGCTGATGCCAAACACTAAAGCCAGGGCCTCTCTTTCCAGCTGGGAGTAATTTTTCTCGGCGGCCGTCATTGTACGGGACCGGAACCCTATGGGTTTTGGCATGCCGTTAATCATGTGAAAAAGCGCCGCGCTCACACCGTACGGGGAAGCATCACACTCGAGCTTCAACTCTTTCGAATGGTCAAAATGATCAAGAACCTGACCTTGCATTAGGCTGTCTTTTGCCTTCTCAAATGGAGCTTGTTGTTGCCGTCCCCACTGCCATACTGTGCGCTTCTCGAAAAGTTTGTTGAGCGGAGAAAGTAGAGTGGACATATTTGGCAGAAATTTGGCATAAAACGTCAGCATTCCTAAAAAGGAACGCAGCTCCGCGGTGTTGGTGCCTGAGCGATAGCTTCCAAATTTTTATCTGTGGGATGAAGACCCTCTCTGTCTATCCGATGGCCGAGATATGTGACAGAAGGCTGTCTAAAGCTGCACTTATCTTACCTTAGCTTACCTCCTTGTTCACAGAACCGTTGCAACACGCTCTTCAGGCGTTCACGCCCATCGCCACGAGCCTCCGAAACCAGTACATCATCAAGGTATGCCTGGACGCCTGGTAACCCTGACAGTATTGCACTCATTTTTCTTTGAAAAATAGCCGGGTCAGAGGATATTCCGAAGGGAAGCCTATTATAAGAAAACAAGCCTCTGTGCGTGTTAATGACGCAGAACTTCCTTGCGGCTTTTCCGAAGGAACTTGATTATAGGCATCTCGCAAATCAAGAATGCTAAAATACATCCCCGCCGTTTAGAGATGCAAACATGTCTTCAATCACTGGGAGTGGGTACTGCTCAACTGTACAGGCTGAACTTAGGGTGGCTTTGAAGTCGCCACAAATTCTGACAGTTCCGTCTTTCTTAAGTACCGGCACGATTGGAGTGGTCCATTCGGAATGTTGGACTGGTGAAAGTACACCGATGGCTACCACCCGGTCCAGCTGTGGCATCACCCTGTCCCTCAGAGTGTAACGTATGGATCTTGCCTTACAGAATTTCGGCACGACTACCTCTTTCAGCTGCAATGCGGCTGGAGGCCCCTTGATCAGGCCGAGATCCTTGAAGAAGACGTCGTGGTAGACGCCGACAATGTTGTGAACTCCCCCAGCGGGTTCTGGCGTTAAGTGTAGCAAGTCTTGTGCCGACGGCTGCAAAACTGGAACCCCCGCTCTGTGGAGCAAGGAAATCAGGTCCCGGCCACACAGATTAGGTCCCGAGCAGTCGGGTACCATAAGACGGCAGTTAACGGAGACGGCCTTGTATTGCACACAAAGTTGCAATTCCCCATCACTGGGAGTGGTACAACATAGCATGACAACTTCACACGAGAAGGTTTAAGCGCTGGCCACTGTTCGCGATGCTTGTCAAACACGTTTCTGGAAATTACGCAGACAGGCGAGCCAGTATCTACTTCCATCGTAAGTTCTACACCACTCCATGAAAAACTGCGCCTTATCGGCGGCTCGAGGCGGCTTTTTCGTGCAGAAAGTTTTCTTGCTTGCTTGATCCTCTTCTAGTGGCTCTTACCCACAAAGGGGGATTGGCCATGAAACCGGCGGTAAACATTACATGGAAATTTAAAATTTAGGCAAAAGTAATTGAATTAATCGGACTACAAGCGAGTATTGAAAATAAAATAAGAATCTTTGGGTTATGTGCCAATAGAATGAGAAAAGAACCGTAATATCGAAAATAATCAATTAGAGAAAATAATTATAAAATACCAAATTGCAATAGGAAATAACTTAATAAGGAACTCTTCTTGTGTCTCGAAGAAATTCGCAGACAGCTATGCAAACGTTCCTGTTGCTGTGGCCCAGAGAAGACGCCCCAAGGGAAAGAATATTGGCAGAATCTAGAGGAATGTTCAAATTTCTGAATAAATATTCGAAATGTTTTTTCCTGTGACTAGAGAAACGACGGCAATGTATTAAAAAGTGATCAATGTTTTCAGGCTCTTGACATAAAAAGCAAAGAGGGGACGGAACCAGACCAGCCCTGTGTAAATAAAAATTTAGAGGAGGAATACGGCATCGAAGTTTAGTAAGGGACACTTCCAATTTACGAGAGGGACACCATTTATTGTTCCAAGGAAAAGAAAGGTGACCATATTCTTGCTGTGGTAATCTTGCTTTCATGGAATCCTGATGTAATGCGTATTTTCGGAATCTAGATGCAGTAATAAAGTCTGTATCTGGTACAATGTACATTGCAGGACCATCTAGGGACCACCGCGCGAGAACATCCGCCATCTCGTTTAAAAATATGCCACGGTGGCCTGGCACCCATACCAACCGCACAGTGCTTAAGTTTTTAGGAATTCATGACATGAACACATTTGAGGAGGAGGACTCGGGCGGAGAAGCTGAAGTGAGAGCACTACAGACAGATTTCGAATCAGTGACTATTACAGCTGACGACTCATTTGCTGAAAGCTTGCGAAGGGCTAAAAGAATTGCTAAGAGCTCTGCTTCAAATATTGGAGTATAATCCGGGAGTCGCAGTGAGAATGACCAAGATAAAGCCTCTGAGAAAATACCTACTCCCGCTTTCTCTTCACGCATGGATGCATCAGTAGCAATTACGTTAAAAATTCCCAACTGACCTAAATGGTCTTCTAGCAAGTCTTTCAGATATCTAGAGGGAAGAAATTTAGAATTGGATGGGAATATATAATCGAATTCAATTTTTGTCTTAGCCAATGAGTAATCGTTTGAAACAATGTTGCGTATATTCACCTGTAAAGGATCTAGCTGCTCCTGCACAAACAAAACTTGCGGCTTATGTATCCGAGACCATGGCTCATTAAAAAATGATCTCGATTCAGAAATGAATACAAACTGTAAACGTCTTAGAGAAGATGCGTAAATTTTTAAATACGTGTTGACCGTAAGAATGCGGAATCTGCAAGTCAGAGTAGGTACTCGGGCTTCTTGATATAGAACACTGTTCGCTGTAAATTTCGGAACCCCTAGACAACTACGAAGAGCCTCGCGCTCTAAAAGAACCAGGGGATTAATTTTGTATGCTGGCCCCCCAGAGAATAACACGCAACCAAATTCTAGAATCGGGCGAACATACATACGGTAAATCATAAGGAGATTGTCCCTGCGTAACCCAGTGGGGTGACGACCAAGTTTACGAAGCATTCCAATATTGCGAGTTGCCTTCGATTTAATATGCTCAATGTGATGTAGCCAAGTTAGTTTTTCGTCATAAAACACCCCCAAATACTTAACGCAGTCTTTTTGGGGAATTATTTCTTGACGGTACTGTAGTGAAATGCTAATTGGAGCATTCAAAGGAAAAACAATAACGGAACATTTACTGACGTTTAGTGTCATTCGTATCTGTTCAAACCATAACTCTAAAGTTCCTAAATATGATTGTAGTGTAGCATGCAATGACTGAATATCACACGCAGAAGAGAAAAACGCGATGTCATCTGCATATACATACAGGTGAACGTTAGTCTTCATAGGAACTGAACTTAATAGAACATTAAATAAAACAGGAGAAAGAACGGAACCTTGAGGGACTCCTCTGGACTGACTATATTTTGGGGAAGATAAGCCACGCTGGGAACAGTAAAATTTTCTATCCTTTAAAAACTCATACAGCCAATTAATAATATATTGCGGGAAGTTCAAGTTTGTTAGACAGTTGAGCAAGGTAGCATGTTCTACACTGTCGTATGCCTTAGCCAAATCTAATGTTACCAATGCTGAATATTGCCGCCTGTGCCGAGCAAGCTTAATCCGTCCCTTTAAATCTACATGTGCAAACCATATAGAATATCCTGGTCTAAAGCCTATCTGACATGGGCTTAGAATTGAGTTAGCTGCTATAAATTTGTTTATCCTATTGTACACAACTCTTTCAATTAATTTAATAACATGTGAAGTTAGTGCGATAGGTCTGATATTATCAATATGTACACCTCCTCCTTGTTTTTTGAGCAGTGCAATTATTTTTGCAGTTCTCCAATCTGGATGAACCCAGCCATTCTTGAGTGAGTAATTGACAAGATTGAGAAGGTCCTGAGAAGACACCTCAAATAGCAATTTTAACATACCTGTTGAAATGCCATCTGGCCCTGGAGCTGAATTGGGAAGAGTGTGAACAACACTTGCAAGTTCTTCTATAGCTACTCGCTCGAAATCATTCACACAAGAAGGTTTTGGGGAAAACGGATTGCAGTTGAGAGGTGAAGCGCTTTTGTAAGCCTAGTGCGATGCCATCTAATAAGTCAGCCAATTCTGATGGAGAGAGAACAACGGATTCAATGTTTATGGGCGAAGGGATAATTTTGCGCGACCTAAGAAATCGAAAAAGGGCTTTCTTGTTCCTACTCTTTGAGAGAAAAGCATAACGGTTTTCATCATACTTAGCTTTCACCATGGAAACAGTTCTCTTAAACATCGCTTTGGTGAATTTATAGTTACTCCAATTAGTAGGGCACTGGTTGTGGAGAAGTTTTTTCCATGCGGCCTTTCTACGCCTGTACTCTCGTTCACACTCTGAATCCCACCAACCACTCACAGGTCTTTCTTTTGCTGAGGTTACCGTAAACTGCGATTTCTTCATAGAGCATTTTAAAACCGAACACAGACTCATAGCTTTAATACCACTATCGGAATTGGTCAGAGAGGACAAAGCTGACTGTAGGCAAGTTTTAAATTTGGAATAGTTAACAAAACTGTGAGTTGGGATATCCAATGGGACCAAGGAGTAATTAATATCAATCACTATTGGGCAGTGATCACTATTAGTTGCAGTATTCGCTACAGACCAAGAAGAGATAAGAAGGGTTGAGCTAGCGAATGATAAGTCTAAAACAGATCTTGAAGTACCTCTTGCAAAAGTAGGAACTTTGGAATTGAGACATGTATAGTTGTTTTTACAGATCCAGTTCCACAAAATTTTTCCTGATGCGTCTGTGCGATACCCCCAAGATACGTGGTGCGAATTAAAGTCACCCGCTAATAACGTATTCGGTCTACAGAGACTCTGAGCGGAGTCAAGAATACGTTCCTCTTTTACGCCAATCGGAAAGTAGCTGTTCACAAGAGTGATTGGACCCGATCCTGGAGTTTCAATTTCTAATACTAAAACTTCGTGATCACTTGACATTGTCTGGAAAACAACTTTCACTCTATGACAAAATTTTGATGCGATGAAAAACGCTATTCCTCCACCTCGTGAATTCCTGTCTAGCCGGAAACATTTATAATTTGGTAGATGAAACGTTTGACCTGAAGACAACCAAGTTTCTTGTAATAAAATAACGTCCGGAGAATTCTGAGAAATAAGGTATAATAAATCGGTGACAGCAGAAAGTATAGAACGGCAATTCCACTGAAGGACTCTAAGACACCCTATTGTGATGACAGACAAGCAGTCGCAACTGCTTGATCCAAAATACTATCTTTTAAAAAATCATTTCTGGTCAAAGACTCCTTCACACTTTTCTTGGATTTAGGAGAAGAACTGTGCTTCTTGTGAGTTGGAGATATGGTGCGTTTAAGCATCCGGGCATCCATGTCTACATCCTGAATACTCTGAGAGCCGGAATCGGACAGACATTCTTGATCAGACATTCGTGAGTTAGAAGCTTGCTTGACATTAATACTAGAAATACCTGATAGAGACCCAAGTGAAGACTTGTTTAGTACCAAAGGATTCTGAACGATCTTGGCTAACTGCTCCGAAATGCCAGATAACTGCGCCGAAATCACTTGAGCCAATGTCTCTGATATGTTCAGCAGAAGTTTTTCTAGAGACTTTTCCACTACTTTCTCAACAATACAAGAAATTGACTGAGTAAGTGATGCATCCATATTGAAAGACTGACGGGCTGTAACGCCTGCATATCCTTGTGTTCTACTCTGAACCTCGGCAAGAGCTTCTCTGCGCGAGCATCGCCTTCTCTCAATGATGTCAAGGACCTGCATTTCTTTAGCCTTCGCAGGACAATCGGAGTGATCCGCTGTGCAAGTGGCTTGGCATAAGCAGCAGGATTCAGTAGTTGAGGTACAATCATCAGCACTGTGTTCAGCTCCACATTTACGACATCGTACATTTGATCGACAACCGTTCGCACTATGACCATAGCGCCAGCATTTACCACATTGGAGAGGTCGAGGAGCAAGGGGTTCAACTCTGTAGATTAATGGCCATGCTTTAATTTCTGATGGACGCGATGTCCCTGCAAATGTGGCGATAACTGACTCGGTTGGAATCCTAACATTGTTCACTTGCCTGTTACACCGATAAACGGAAACTGCACCTGCCTCTGAAAAAACATCCAAGATTTCCGCCGGGCTAAGGCTGGCGTCGACTCCACGGATTAGGCCTTTGCTGCAAGCAAGGTGGGGTGGAATGAAACAGCTCACCGGTAGTGAAGCAAAAGACGAGCACTTTAGAAGGTCCTGAAGACAGGCCTGGTCTGGGGAGCAGCAGAGAATGCCGCCACGTCCGAACTGTCGGACCTCAGTGATCTGCAGATAATGAGGGGTCACCTTGTGAAGCTCAGATTGGATGGCCTTGGGGTTCTTCATGCGAATAACTCCACCATTCGTAGGAACCAGAGCAACAGGAACGGCACTGATGCCTCCACGCAAGAAGAGGTCCAATGGTACATCCTGAGAGGGGATTGAAGCAGACCAGAGGGAAGCCCTCTGGCCCGGAGATGAGACAGACATCAAAAAAGGAAAGAAATCACACTTAAAAGCGTTATCAGATTATACTGGAAATTAAACAGATAAAAAGAACAGTAACCGCCGGTATCAAGACCAAAGAAAATTCCCGCAAGTGGCTTCACCACAAGAAGAGGACAGCAGCAGCAGTCGAACGATCCTCGACGAGGCGCTGGCGCGACAGCGAGCTGGAGCTGGAGCGAGCTGGAGCGTTCCTTCAGCCCGGCGACGTTCTGCCGCTCTCGAGCTTCGCCGAGAGCGTTGAGGAAACACAACCAAAGTCGAGAATGGTCCTCTTCTTCTGTCATATATGTCATATATATGTCATATATATATATATATATATATATATATATATATATATATATATATATATATATATATATATATATATATATATATATGTCATATATGTCATATATGTGTCTCTTCATTATCGTTGTCTTCAGTTACGGCTTCTTCGAGAGTCAACGCTTTTCCCTCCACCGCATGCGTTGCGACGCGGCCCTTACTGGCGGTGCTGCGGCACATGTTTGCGAGATGCCCATGACGTTCGTAGCGATAACACCTTGCTCTGATCCAACGACAGCTGTTGCCGTCATGTTTGTCGCTTCCACATCTATCACAATGCTGCGCCGCGTCACGAATAGGAGAAGGTTTAACAGTGTTGGCCTCGGACGCGCGTAGTTTCAGCAGGGGCGTAGCTTCTGAAGTCATGCTTTCGGCACCAATTTCAGCTGCTTCGACAGAAAGTGCCAATGCTTCGGCCTTTATCTAGAGTTAAATCCTTTTTGCCAATACCTGTTTCCTCAGTGCCACGGAGCGTACGCCGCAGACAATGCGATCCTGAAGCATGCGGTCAAGAGACGTACCGAAATCGCAGTTCTCTGCTATTCGGCGAATAGCAACGCGAAACGCGCTGAAGCTTTCGCCTGAAAGTTGTGAGCGATTGAAGAACTTGTAGCTTTCCGTTATCTCGTGCTTCTTATAGGGTCATAATATTCATTCAAGCTCTGAACGACTTCCTTGTACGTCAGTGCATTTGGTGCACGCGGGGCTATCCTGCCGGCTAGCACCTCAACCGTCTTGTTAGACCACGCCGGAACTAGTAGTGCTCTCTTCTCACCCGGGTTCGCTACGCTGTTCGCCTCGAAATAGGCTTCTGCTCTGACGAGGTGAGGCTTCCACTTATATTTCGTCGTAATCCGGCAACTGCAGGGAGGCCATCGTGGTCATGCCTTGTTCGTCTGACGCCAGGATTTTCGTAATCCGTCAGGTACCGTGGGTAGCGAAACCCGAACTCGTCGCCACTGTTAATAGCAGGCGGCTCAGCCCCGGCAAGCATACGCAGACAACCGAAGACTAGGGCAACAAATGAAGGTTTATTTTATCGCGCAAGCTTCTATTGTAGCTTCACCTAAACTCGGGGACAACTTTCTGTGGCAATGCAGTCAAGGCTACAGAGCCGAACCACGCCGTTTCGTCAGTGTCGCTACGCAGCTAGAAGTAGGTCCGCAAAAAAAAAAGTTTTTTGTGCATAACCTAATTGTTGAAAAATGTGCAGTTATAACTTTTAGCTGCTAATTGATAATGCGAGAAAATTATTAGTGATATGTGAAATAGCGTTATATTTTAAAATTTTCGAATTTTTTTAGTTGCCGCGTTCCCTTAGGGTACTTAGGGTGGTGACAAGTTAGAACATGGTTGCCTACCACCGGCTTCGGCGGCCACCAAACTTGACGGCCCGCCATCTTGGTCCCCAGCCTTCGCTCGTTTGCATTGAAGGTAGCACGCTATCAGAGGGCTTCAACAAAAATGGGGTCGTTTGTTCATATAGCAAGTTTGGAAAGCTGTAGGGTTGTTTTCTAAAGTTAGCCGCCGTTTTCTAGAACAGAAAGAACGTATTCGCGAGTAAATAAAAGAATAGTGCAGTTCAAATGAATTATACTAGCGAAGAAACATTCAACAGTGTTATTTGTTCACAGTTATTCTATTTGTTTTACGTCTATTTAATTCAGGCCTCGAAGCAATACCTGAGCTTATATTCGTTTACACACAGCGCTCACACGTTAAAACCCTAGTCTGAATAATATATAAACATAAGCAAAACAAAAATGCCCGGATCATTTGGTCACGATGTTCGCGCACCAAAATGCCCGAGCCCCACAAATAAAAGTGATTCCCTACGCGCGCTGCGTTGTAATGCACGGCACGCTTTCCGCGTACAGTTGGGAACAACATATATAGTTCCAAGGACCGGTATCGCCATACACACACATTACCACATTTCAACAGCAGGTCAAATTAAAACGCAACGTGTTTTCGAAAAGTGTGGTAACGCAGCTGAAAACTGCGGAGCTAGCCTGCGCTAACGATTCGCAATCAGCGACGCTCACCTGTTGCGCGTCGGCACGCAACAAAATCAGTGTTAAACTGGCAAAGCGCTCGGAGCAGGTGCATTAAACACACGCTCAAGAGCTGTGTGTGATACAACGAGTACTCACCTCACAAAGACGGCAAGTAGCAGTGGGCTCCCAGCAATCTCGCTTCACTTGAGCAATCCGACGTTTCCGTCGGTTAGGGCAAGTCGGGAAGCGGAACATTCTGGCACCAAAATGCAGCGGTTTGGGAATTGCGCCACGCAGCAGCCTGACATTTTCACTCCATTGTTGCAGTAGATGCAATTAGCGCGAGGATGGTGTCATAGCAGAAGCTAGAATTAGAGCGGTGGGGTCAAACGCAGCGCATACCGCAACTTGCACACCCGCGCTGTCGCTGATCCCGTTCATCGCCGGACAGATTCCAAGGGCTGATGTATCGGTCCCCCAAAACACACCACGAAAGCACGGACAGTTTAAGGGTAGGTCCTCTTAGTGCACCAGCGAACGCCGGTTGTGGTCCAAAGACCAAGTCAGAGCCAAGAGTTGATAACACAAACAAAAAAATCGGCAGATCCCACGCAGTGTGGGAATCGATGTAATGCGAAGCAGCCAGTATAAGTATGGATAGCTCTGAATGAAGGTATTTTGCTATTCATGTGAGCAGGTACCTTCTGCGAACATTTTCTTTATTTTTGTATTTTCCAGTACGACCCCAAAACTGCAAATATCTGCCTGCCTAGTAGAACGATATTAGATGTACATCATAAATTTCTTCTGTCTCAATTGACCCCTCTCGTTAAAAACAGAAACCTGGCACATTTTTCTCTTGCTTTCGCAGGGCTATATACAACCTTGACGAGACTTGGGTGAATGCTGGGCACACCAAGGAAAAGGTGTGGGAGGACGCCACTGTGTCGTCACGCGAGGACGCCTTCCGCAAGGGTCTCACAACTGGGCTTCGCGCACCGAGCGGCAAAGGTAGTCGTCTCATTGTCCTCCATGCTGGAAGTGAAAACGGCTTCGTGGATGGGGCATCTCTCGTTTTCCGGGCGAAAAAGAGTGTTACCAGTGACTACTACAATGAAATGGATGGCCCACGCTTTGAGAGATGGTTCAAAGAACAACTTTTACCAAACATTGAGCCACGGAGCGTAATTGTCATGGACAATGCTCCATACCATAGTGTTCAGCTCGAAAAGTTGCCCTCGACGTCATCGCGCAAGGCCGAGATGCAGTCTTGGTTGACTCAAAAGAAACATCCGGTGGTCTAATCACCAGTTGAAGCCCGAGCTCATTCAGCTGGTTAACCAAAAGAAGCACCATTTTTCTGGATACCGGATTGATGCCCTGGCCAAGGTTGCTGGTCATGACATTGTTCGGCTTCCTCCTTACCATTGCGAATTCAACCCTACTCAAATAGTTTGGAGCCAGGTCAAGGGGTATATTGCAGCCAACAACAGGTCGTTCACCCTTGCTGGAGTTGAAAAACTTCTGGACGAAGCCATTGGCCTTATGACTCCAGAAAACTGGGCGCACGACTGCGCTCATGTGGTGCGTCTTGAAGAGGAGGCCTGGGAGCCGGATGGTGCAGTCGAAAGCACGCTTGACAGCATCATAATTACTCTGGGATCTGACTCCAGCACCTGCAGTGACAGTAGTCTCAGTGAAATGAGTGGTATAGAGGAACTCTGGTGAACCAGGTGTGCGCTGGCTCATGTGATGCTGACTGTTTGTGAGATGCTATGTATTCATTTTTGATGCCCAACAGCTTGGAAGTATGCTCTGTCATTCTAAAAAACAGGGCGTGCAAACAAGGACAAAGGAAGGAAGTCAAGACACCACAAATGGCGACTAACAAGTGACGATGTGCACTTTCCGCTGACGGGATTCTGGTTGCATGCAGCACGAAGCAATCATTTAGTATGTTTGTTGTCAGCCTGTGAATTAGTCTTTTGATTGTCAGTTGTGGGTGGCACTTGTACTTCACACATAAAACGGCAGCTGAGGAGTGCAAGCAGTGCTGAGTGATGCATCACATATCTTGTTTCACCCGAAAGAAATGGCGGCAAAATTTTGATTACAACCCAAGAGACTGTAAACAGCCTTCCCAAATAGCTGTTACGGGTGGATGAACTGACAAGACTGGATGAATTATAGCTCAAGAGCTGCGAGATGGAAGTTACTTCCAGAAATGCATTTGCTCATCATTTGTAACTGTTTCACTCATCTGGAAAAAAATGCCACCATCAGTTACACTACGTACGTGGATGATAATCAGTATCCATTTGCCCATGTTTTGTTTGTCTCTTCGACTGCGCATGTTGATTGCTTAAGTAAATGGGCACGTTGAGCAAAAATACTTTTTCAAGTGCGTTTTTACAGGGCCAAATGACGAGGTATTAAGGGAATACGCGCAGTAATGTGCACGTCTTCATGAAGTTTTTACTGTACATTGTAGTCAGGTACTTGATATAAGTGCTCACGGAGTCATAAATGTTTCGTTGAAAATACACGGTTGTCTAGCTTTGATAGATTAAGTTGGCTTGAAAGAAGGAGACACAGTATTAGAGGTTTATTCTTGTGACTGGTGTGCGTGTGTGTGTGCATTACTACTTGAGTCACTTTTAGATTTTAGCCAGCTGATTATGCAGGATATATATAACAAAACACCTTGTTTTAGCTGCTGCAATTTTTCACGTAGAACAATTTATTCCTCCTGACAAATACTCGCCGTGTCCAGATTTAAAACTGTCTGCAACAGGCCGTGGTAGCCCTGTGTGTTGGTTTCCTTGCTGGCTCAGGAATAGTGTGTGTGAATACCGGCCACACCAAAGAAAATCCAAATTGTAATGTGGAGGGAAAAGGGATGGTGTAATCACCAGACTGAGTATGGCTCAGTATGTTGACGTTGGACAAAGTTAGCTAATGAAATGTGGTTTACGATGTCAGGAACCAATTATTGCTGGCGAAATGGTAGGTGACCATTTATTTTTGAGCTTTAGAACCAGCGGTAATTGTGTACACGTTCAGAAAGCATGACATTTTACAGACATGCAGGGGTTTACACGCCTTCCTGTTCTAAGTAAGTAACCTAACAAGTGAAAAAATCCGTAAACAGGGGGTGGGTGCTCGAGCCAACGTTTCGAAAAGTGCACTTGTCTTCTTCAAGGCTGGAACTTCCAGCCTTGAAGAAGAAAAGTCCACTTGTCGAAACGTCGGCTCGAGCACCCACCCCCTGTTTACGAATTTTTTCATCGCAAGCTTCCATCTCCCACTTCCTGCCGTTTTTTTGGATAACCTAGCAAGTGGAACATGCGATTGCTTTCCTGAGGCGTACATAACCGGCGCCATGCAGTATCGTGAGAAATGACCGCATGCCCGTATGGTTTTAATGAAGGAGACGGAAGCGGGCAGCGGTTGGGATTGAGCACAGGATTCGTGGGTTCTGCAGCGGCGCGAGGTCGCCGCTATACGTTTGTTGAGCCGCAGAGCATGTGGGCAGTGGACCACCGATGCCTTTTGATGCCAGCGTAACTAAATGCGATCCAAACTGAATTTCACTTCGTGCCGCAGGACGTGCGAGCTGCTCTTCGGTATACCGCGCCCGTGCTATGTAAGCACGCTACACGCGTCAATTTTCAGCTCTAGATGAGTTTACATATCAGTGCATGCCCTACAAACTGCAGCGCTGAATATATTCACGTTATTTCTGGACGACACAGAATGGCTCAGACAAATTAAGCGTAGGGAACGAAACGCCAATATGCCTGCACGCACGGTAATCGTGGTTCAACGCCATCAATCAAGGAGCACATGCGAAGATATGAACTGCAGGAAATACGCACCTGTCACGCTAAAACTGAAACTGAAAGAAGTTCATCGGGGACTACTTTGGCGCAGTAACACAGAGCATGTAACTTAAAAGCGAGTGAATGCGAGGCAGTTGGTAAGAATCCATGGTTAAAAACAGCGCGAAGAAGACGCGGACAAGAAAGAACACAGGACTAGCGCTGACTGCCAACTGATGGTTTATTGCTAAAACGCGCAAAATATGCACAGAAACAGAAAAAACGGGGAAGGGAAACTTAAGAGAGCTTCTAGCGGCGCATGCGTCCAGCGGCACATTATCGTTTAGCCATAGGTGATTAGTTATGGAGATAGCAACACTCCTTGTCTGTTAGATTAATAGACGGCTCGCTTACACTTGCTTCATCTTTACATTTCATTGCGAAAGCCTCGTAGGCTTCACGTGCAGTCTGGTCCTTGTATGTGCGCAGCAGACGGGTCTCCTGAATACGAGGTTGGCAGCTACACTTAGCACAGTGAATGGCCAAATTGCTGCCGCTTCTTGCCTTGAGGTTGTTGGCGTGTTAGCGCAGACGGTCGTTCAGGCAACGGCCCGTCTGCCCGATATAGGCACCCCCACACGAGGTCGGGATCTCGTACACTACTTCACACCTGCATGGCACATAGTTAGTTGCGTGCTTTTTTTACACAACCCTTGCTGACTTGCTTGTTCTCATTCACCTTCTTGCAAAGGGAGCTAAGTTTGTTGGGGGTCGAAAATACTACATGAACCCCCGCTCGCCCAGCGGCCTTCTTGATGCGGTGGGACACACTGTGTACATACGGGATAACCACAGTCTTAGACTTTTGAAAGCTCGGCCGAATGCGTTCCCTCGTGGACCTCACTTCTCGCAAAAGAGCTGCTGTCAACGAAGTCAGCAGGCTCTCCGGGTAGCCACTCTCCTTTAGCGTCTGAACTTGCGACCCATAGCTGCTTGCGATCGAGTGGTGGCAGGAGCGAACGAGGGCATTTCTCAGGGCTCCACAAGCGATGTCCCGTTTCACAAGCTTTGAGTGATTCGATGAAAACGGCAGGAGGAGCTTCTTTGATCGTGAACCTTGTGTATATACGGCACGGTTTCGCACAACCTGAAGAAGGTTGCCAATAGGTATGGGGTCCCGCTTGTTTTTTCGGCGCCTAACAAGCTTGCACAGCTGTGCCCTCGCACAAAAAAGGTGGGCTGCAAGAAGAAAGGGTGCTCAAAGAAGCATGCCTCGCCCTTTGTGAAATGCGTGCAAGGAGTGGTTTTATGACATACCGCTGTCTTGCGGTAAGTCGTACATAGGGCAAACAGGCCGATGCCTTAATGACCGGTTAAGGGAGCATGCGCAAAATCTAAAGAAAGTAGATGGGGCCCATCTTTCGTCCCACTGCCGAAAATGCATGTGTGAGCCGATATTTCGAGAGGCTAAGATTCTAGGAAGAAGCTGGAACAAATCAGCCCGCGAAATCTGGGAGCGTATCATATAAAGAAAAAAAATTTCTAAAGGGGACCATGAGGCGATGCGAAGCCGGAGCACTTGCACGATCGCGCTCCGTTGGCGTTCGTTGGGCATGCTACCGACCTCGCGTCGTGGAACGCGAAGAGGGACGGTACGCGCGTCGTATTTTCCATCTAGCCTGGCCGTTAATTCTCACAGGGCGAGCGGGGAACGCGGTCGACAGGCGGGCGAGAGGGGGGCAGCGTAGGAGAGGAGAGAGAAGAGGAGGGGACGCGCATGCGCTCGAGCTCATCGCGGCGTTGCGCAGGAGAGAATTTCGGCATGTCTAGCCCGCGTTTCAGAAGAAGAGTGGAAAGGGGGAGGGGAGAGGGAAAGTGGAAAGAAAAAAAGTGGAGAGGGGAAGGGGAGAGGAAAGGGGGAGAGGGGGAGGGGAGAGGAAAAGTGGAGAGGGAAGGGGAGAGGGTGAGTGGAGAGGTGTGTGGAGAGGGTATCGCATGCGCAGTAAGGGTGGTCACGTCGCACACCACCACCACCACCACCACCGGATTGAGCTCCGCCTTAAGATACTTCGCATCTAAAAGGTACTAACTGTGTTAGCGACACATCTATCTGCTTGTATAGAAATGAGATTAGGCTTTTTGATGCCACATGCCTGTAGCCTGATAAGTGGTGACGTCTTGTTACGCGTTCGTCACGTCTGCGCACCAGTGTGGTATTTATTCCTTTGCTACCCTTGCAATAAACCAGTTGTTAGTAGCGCCTGTCCTGTCTCTCACATGTGTCTGTTTTTTTAGCGCTAAACCACGATGTTAAATTCTTGGGTTCGATGCCTGCTGGGATCCTAATTTTTAATTTTTATTCTTTGCATTCGTCGGGTCAACGCTGCCCGTGTCGGTTTTTTTTAAATGCTATAGCATTTAAATGACCGATGTCTGTGCTCGCCATTCCTGGGCAGGTATAAACTTTCAATCACCTGTGGCGCATACCCGTAAACCACGGGCCGTGGTATATGGGTATGTGCCACACGTGTCTAGAGGAAAGGGTTTGACGATGTACCTGACAGTATTTTCGCGTTATTAATATCATGACCAGACAGTCATATTCCTCAAACCTTCTTACCCTCCCATGCCAATTTTGGTCTACAGCAAGTTAGGGAAGCGATCACGAGAGCACCCAGACGTAGGCGGCTAGATAGATAGATAGATAGATAGATAGATAGATAGATAGATAGATAGATAGATAGATAGATAGATAGATAGATAGATAGATAGATAGATAGAAACCCTCAAAGTGCCTAGGGTTCGCTAAGAAATGCTTCGCATTTAAAAACTACAAGTACAGTAATTCAGAATGTGGCCAAAGGGTGTGCGAAATACTGATCAGAGACGTCTTCTACGCACACACAACATATGCTGTTATACAACGTGTACCTGAATGCCCAGTGAGAATTAACTGCTGCCCCCCACCTCAAGTATGCATGTTCTGAAATGCAATAGCAGTTCAGAAAATAAATGTTCATTGTCTTGCTTGCCCCATATATAAAGAGGCAAATGAGTTTAGACACCGCAGCAGGCATTGTTTTCTTTCAATGGCAAAGCAAGGCGGTAATGATCTGTAAACATTATAATGGCAAATAATGATAACATCGCATGACATTTGCGAATGAATGCGAGTGCTGCATGGATGCTGACTTTGCCAAATCAAAACGATGACCGTTAAATAAAATACACACAGCCTAGCGGAAGTTTTCTCTCGCTACCCAGACCTAATAATAATATCTGGGGTTTAACGCCCCAAAACCACGATATGATTATGAGAGACGCCGTAGTGGAAGGCTCCGGAAATTTCGACCACCTGGGGTTCTTTAACGTGAATCTAAATCTAAGTACACGGGCTTCAAACATTTTCGCCTCCACCGAAAATGCAGCCGCCGCGGCCGGGATTCGATCCCGCGACCTTCAGGTCAGCAGTCAAGCGCCATAACCACTAGACCACCGTGGTGGGGCTCGCTACCCAGACCTAGGCACACTTATGTGGACATTCTGGTTTCCTCACAAAAGTTTACTTGTGCAATGTTGAAAAAAGCAAAGCTGAATAAGGAGTGTGCTTTGCGATAGACCACACAACTGTTTCTAAAGGACTGCTACTTACACAATTTGCATAGGTGAAGATGACTGAAGACTGACAAGCTTCTATTTCATAACTGGTACATGTTTGTTGTAAAGCGAAACCTTCCACATGAATTACCAACCAATTTCTGAATATCGTACTTCAAAGTAATCCTGAAGTCTCATGCCTGAAAAGACAGGCACATCTTTTGCACCCACTTGAATAATGCCTTTACTAATTTGAAGCAACATTTAGAGACGATGTCATAGCAGTACTTGTAAGCATGGACTCAGCATGCTTATACCTTTTTGTTACCAAAGCCTAATGAGCATTACAATGAACGCCGCATTACAAAAGCTCTCATGCAGCAAAATGCTATGACAGCAATGACATTGTGTAGCACAAAGTGGTGCGCTGGAGTTTGCCAAACAAATCGCGATGCTTTAACTGGAAACTGTATATGAAAAGTAAAATGCTTATAGAAAGCTGTTCATGTGAAAATAGGTGACCGTCACATCTGCTAATCTCCCTTTTTTATAAATCTGTGAAATTCAATAATAATAACAATATTTGGGGTTTTACATCCCAAAACAGCAATATGATTATGGGAGATACCTAGTGCAGCGCTCCGGAAATTTCAACCATCTGGTATCCTTTAAGGTGCACTGTCAGCGCATTGTACACGGGCCTCTACCATATTGCTCCGATCGAAATGTGACTGCCGCGGCCGGGAAAATCTGATAAGTTCACTCACACCCGAAGCAACAATGATGAATCCAGAAGGCTAAAGAAAGTTGCATGAGAAAGCGACAATACACGAAAATCCTGTTCCTGTGTTAAGAGTTTTACCTACTACACTCTCCCAGTTGCAACATTCTATTCTTGTACAGCGCGACCTCTTCTCTTCATACCTTCACTACTGTGGTACGCTACTAAAACTCACACATGATTTTATCAGTACAGCTACGCACAAATTTCGAAGCCGTAATTTACAGAAACTGGCAAATCATGTGCAGTGGTTTCAGCAAGTTAGATGTTTTCTTAAAGAATCAAGATGTGAGGTAGAAGAGCAATAAAATATTTCATATGGACAGCTTTAAAGCTTGGGCAACATCACTTTCTCGAGCTGCACGGCAGTTGCTAATTTCTAGTGCATTTGTTAGTCATCAACATTTCTCCTAACGAAGTACAGTTTGTTTTGCAAAACACATTAATAAGGCTACTACAGCAACAACGAACACTTACCATCAGTAGCGTCAAGGCCAATGCCATGCCGGACCCACATTTTGTGTAGCACCGCACATGCCACCACCATTTTAGCGCACATTGCTGGGCTATACTGCAGAACACCACCAGATTGGTGAAGGCACCTGAAGCGTTCCTTGAGAATTCCAAAGGTCCGCTCAATGACCTACCTCGTTCGGGTATGGGCTGCGTTATAGCGTTCCTCCGCTGGGCCAGCCGCAGACCTTAGAGGGGTGAGCAGCCATGGCTCTAAGGCATACCCAGAGTAACCTTAACAGAGGAACAAGGGTGTATTCATAATTCAATAAAGGTACTAGGTTGAAATAAATGTACTACTAAGGACATCGCATATAGCATGAAAACATGTATGGTGCAGGCAAATTATGGTATGGCAGGCAAATTGCACTATTACTCCATTTGAGTGGCCTCATGTTTAAACTGATACTATGTGTCCCTGCTAGTTGCAAACAGCAGTGCATACACACACACACACACACACACACACACACACACACACACACACACACACACACACACACACACACACACACACACATATATATATATATATATATATATATATATATATATATATATACAGCCAAACTCCTTTGTCAGAGACATTGATGTAACAGACAATTGGGTATACGAGACACCAGTGTGCCTACATTAAAATAGGGATTGAGAAGAAAATGTAAACGTGGTACCCTGGTTATAAGAGGCACCTCATATAAACACGAGAATTGCTTCCCCTGCACGTCTCTTAGAAAGGGGTTCAACTGTGTGTGTGCGTGTCTCGCTCTCTGTCTCTCTCTCTCTCTCTCTCTATATATATATATATATATATATATATATATATATATATTGTCAAGACGTTTATTAGCGAGCACTCGGCGACGGCGTCAGTCAAAGCAGGGCCGACTATCTGCACGAGGGGCGTGCTCTCAGAGAAGAGGACGACCCACTAGAAGGTGCTCGAGAGGACGACCCATTACTCAGTTCGAGTGCTTCGCTACAATTAACCCGGGTACGAAAAGGGAGCCGCCTGGCGACCTAGCAGCGTCACTATGAGCGGGTCATGGTAGGGCTTCAGGCGCGCCACGTTGACAATCTCGCGCCCTCGACGGCACATGTCCGAAGATGGGTCGATGGGTTCGATCAGGTGGTTGACTGGGGATGCGTGTTCGACGACACGGTAGGGGCCTTCGTATTTGGGCAGTAGTTTGGAAGAGAGGCCAGTTGCAGTGGTAGGGACCGAGAGCCATAGGAGCGCTCCAGGAAGGAACGTGAGCGCAGAACTGGTGGTGTCCCCGCGAATGCTTTTCTGCCGCTCTTGGTTATGCGTAGTAAAGGACTTGAGGAGCTCGCGGCACTCCTCAGTAAGTCTGGCTGTGGCAGAAATAGGCGCACATTCAGATCGATCCGGGTGTAGGGAAGGATTGTGTCGATTGTGTGCGACGGGTGCCTGCCGTACAATAAGAAAAAGGGTGAGAAGCCAGTAGTGCTCTGAGGGGCGGTATTGTAGGCGTACGTGACGAAGGGCAGAATGGCATCCCAATTTGTGTGGTCGGCGGCGACGTATATCGAGAGGATGTCGCCGAGCGTGCGGTTGAAGCGTTCGGTGAGGCCATTCGTCTGCGGGTGCTGAGCAGTCGTTTTGCGGGGAACAATGTTGCACTCTTTGAGAATTGCTTCGGCGACTTCCGACAAGAAGAAACGGCCTCGATCACTGAGCAACTCCTGGGGTGGACCGTGACGCAGCATGAATCGGTGGAGCAGGAAGGAGGTTACATCGCGCGCTGTAGCCACAGGGAGGGCGGAAGTTTCAGAGTATCGCGTCAGGTGATCCACAGCGACGATGCCCCAGCGGTTACCAGAGGACGTCAGAGGAAGTGACCCATACAAATCGATGCCAACGCGCCCAAACGGTTTGTGAGGGCAAGGAAGAGGTTGCAGATTTGCCGGCGACAGGTGCGTTGAAGTTTTGCGACGCTGACAATCGATGTAGGAGCGAACAAACTTCTGCACGTAGCGGTACATCCCTCGCCAAAAGTATCGTTGGCGAATGCGGTGGTACGTTTTCCATACCCCAGAGTGTGCACACTGTGGATCAGAGTGGAACGACTCGCATATGTCAGAACGCAGACTGCGGGGTATTACTAGTAGCCACTGGCGGCCGTCGCCGTTGTAATTGTGTCGGTGGAGCAGGTCGTCGCGAACGGCGAAATGGGGTGCTTGACGACGCAACGCGCGAGTGGATGGTGTGGCCGATGGATCAGTCAGCAAGTCTATTAGTGAGGCAATGCATTGATCCTTGCGCTGTTCAGTAGAGATGGTGTGAATGTCGATGGAAGAAACGACAAAGTGAGACGCTGAGCTGTGGGCATTGTCGTCAGGCAAGGGAGAGCGCGACAGGGCGTCGGCGTCAGCATGCTGGCGTCCGTTGCGGTACAGCACGCGGATGTCGTAGTCTTGTAGGCGAAGTGCCCAACGGGCGAGACGGCCGAAGGGATCGGATCCTTCAATGACGACAACCAGCACAGTGCATGATAGTCGGTGACCACATCAAATGGGCGACCATACAAAAAAGGTCGGAACTTCGTAAGGGCCCAAACGATTGCCAGGCATTCTTTCTCCGTGACGGTGTAGTTGGTCTCGGCTTTGGTAAGCGTATGACTTGCATATTCGACGACATATTCCCGGAACCCAGGTTCGCGCTGCGCAAGGACAGCACCGAGGCCAACACCGCTGGCGTCCGTATGTACCTCTGTAGGGGCCGTAGGGTCGTAGTGGCGTAGAATGGGTGGAGACGCCACTACGACCCTACGGTCGTAGTGGCGTCTCCTTGCGAAAGCGTCGTCGCACTCTGACGACCACGAATTGAGGGGCCCGTTACTACCAAAGAGCTTCGTCAGCGGTGATATAATCGTCGCGAAGTTTCGGAGGAAGCGCCGAAAGTAGGAGCATAGTCCTACGAAACTGCGCAGTTCTTTGACGGGCGTAGGTTTGGGGAACTGTCGTACGGCCCGAAGCTTGGCTGGATCGGCGAGGATGCCTCCTTGGACACGACGTATCTTAGTATCGTCAGCTGCCGTGCTGCAAATCGGCACTTCTTTAGATTCAGTTGTAGCCCGGCGTCGCTCAAACGCGTCAAAACCTGGCGCAGGCGTTGAAGGTGCGTTGAGAATTCCGGGGCGAAAACGACGACGTCGTCGTGGTAGCACAGGCACGTGTGCCATTTCAAGTTGCGCACAACGGTATCCATCATGCGCTCAAAGGTCGCGGGCGCATTGCACAGCCCAAACAGCATGACGTTGAATTCGTAGAAGCCGTTGGGTGTGACAAACGCTGTTTTCGGTCGAGCGTCATCAGCCATGGGGACTTGCCAGTACCCTGAGCGCAAATCGAGCGATGAAAAGAACTCTGCTCCTTGCACGCTGTCAATGGCGTCGTCTATTCGAGGTAGGGGATAAACGTCCTTTCGGGTGATCTTATTGAGTCGTCGGTAGTCCACACAGAACCGCACAGAGCCGTCCTTCTTCGCAACGAGAACGACAGGGGACGTCCACGGGCTGTTTGACGGTCGAATAACATCGCGGCGAAGCATGTCTTCGACTTGCTCGTTAATTACACGACGCTCTGTTGGCGACGCGCGATATGGACGTTGCCGCAGTGGTGGTTGGGCGCCAGTGTCGATGCGATGCGTAAAAGCAGACGTGCGGCGGAGAGAAGTTTGCGCGACATCGAACGAAGAACGAAATTCTTCCAACAGGCATAGAAGCTGGGAACGCTCGACCGACGTAAGGTTGTCAGCAATCGAGGAACCAAATACATCAGCGGGTGACGAATCAGATGTGGAAACAGCACTGAGCGAACGGGAGCTGGCGCAGTGCGTGTCACCCGGTGCGTCCATAACTTGTGCGTCTTCGAGGGCTTCCGCTCTGCCGAGACATTCCCCTCGCACCAACCTAACAATGTACGGGGATGGGTTCGTAACAAAAATATCGGTGTCTCCCTGAATGACTCGCACGGTCGGAAATGGCACCAGCAAGCCTTTCCTAGTAAAAACGCGGTCAGATGGAGAAAGGAGTGCAACGGCGTCGGCGAGACCGGTGCAATAGAATGACACAGCCGTCGACGAGTTTGCAGGAACTGTGGTGTCGTCTTTGACGAGCACGTTGGTCGCAGCCGGTGGACTGTCCACCGGTGTCAAATCTGAAAATGGTGAGAGTTCTATTTCGGCTGGTGCGCAACGAATTACGGCGGCGTGACGGGCGAGAAAATCCCATCCCAGGATGACGACGTGAGAGCATGAAGAAATAATGATGAATTCATTCGATGGCGTACAGAGCGTCCTGAATAATGACGCGGGCTGTGCACACCGCTGTCGGGTGAATACTTTGGGCGCTGGCTGTACGGAGGGAGAGCCCGGAAAGTGGCGTCGCCACTTTTCGTAGTAGTCGGCTAAATTTAGCGTCCATAACGGATACGGCAGCTCCAGTGTCTACAAGGGCCGATGTGCGCACACCATCTACATACACGTCTACTACGTTTGATGGGCTTTGCTGAGGGCTTTGGCAGTTCGATAGCGTTGCAGCCCTTGCCTCTTGGACTGCGACGACTAGTTTTCCTGGTCTCGTGCGACCGGACGAGGCCGCATCTGTGACAGTGAGCGGCGTCGTGGGGACGGTGATCGTCGGGTAGATTTATTTATTATTAGATGCGAAGTATCTTAAGGCGGAGCTCAATCCGGTGGTGGTGGTGTGCGGCGTGACCACTCTTACACTCTAATCACGGTAACGTTTACGACAGCATAAAAAGACATGTAACTTATAATTTATAAGTTACGTGGCTGTTACAGCAATTTTATCTTTGTGTTTTCTTCATTTCCCTCTCTCATAAAGGTTACATCGACAGCAGCGTGCCAAGTTAAAAGCTAAAGCACCGCGATGAGCATTGTAACCTTTAGATTGTAACTTATAAAAGCGCAATGACTCATCCCTCAGGGGACCTACACTATGGAGTGGAAGTTTATTGATCAATGTGTGACATCGCGATCTGTCTTGTTCAAGGCTGGCTTTATCAATTGAACAGCGGATGATGTACACACAGAACGGGTCTTGACAGCAGAAAAGCAAATCACAGGAGCAGCGATTTTACATTGCGGCGTACTGAGGCAAGCGATGGTGGGGTATGAACTAAAACTGGGAGTTCAATAAGGTGAGCCCGCTTCCAAAACCCGTAATTTATGAAGTGACATAATCTGCACAGACATCGGCAGAAGCACAAGAACGAAAAACTATCGTATGTTGGTCAAATGTTTGTGCTAAACAACTTATTAAGTAGCTCTTATATCTGTTTTGCTTTTAAGCCGCAGAAGTAATTAATTTGCCTCCGGGAAGCTTCGCATATGGCGATAAGATAAAGTACTGTGAGCACACGACAACCGACCAAATTAAACTGACGATGCGATCGAAGAACCATCCCGTGGCGCGAGAAAAATATTTTTCCGAGACTCGCAATACAATTTATTTTAATTTCGCTGTCGTGTTGTCTAGTTTGTTTGTTTGTTTTTCTTCGCGTTATAATTAACGGATCGTAAAGTGCAGCAAACGTCACGGGACAACATAGCACCAAACACGGTTAACCGTCATCAATTCGCTAACACGGGAGAAAAAGATGCCGCTGAGTTCACAAAACAGCGTGGGACGGCCGCTCCAGTAGAGAGGCCGCGTAGAGAGATGTATGAGCTCGCGGTGAGTAACAAATGTGGCGTCCTCGAGGCGCCGCTTCAACTTTATCGAACCAGGGACGGCGTCATCTCTCCTAGGCTTTGCACAGCTTGAGGTGTATGCCGGGAAGAGCATTCGAATGCGAGGCGGTTGGTGCGGTTGTTGAAGTCGCGTTTGTGCAGTGCTGCTATTCGTTTCATCGATTTAACCAGGTTTTACGCTCCGCGCTTTGTTAACGTGCCTGGTCTAATCGTGTTGTGTACGTGAGTGGCGTGTAACTAGTGATACAGCAAGCAAGGACAGTCATTAACGTGCGCGATCCGCCGCAAATAAGCCACGATGCATTGCAACGGGCACGTTCAGTGGGCTGCGCGGCCGTTGCGACGAGCTGCATTGCTGATTCTTCGCTTGCCTGAGACTCGCAATTGTCGAGCGGGTTGCATCCGTTGTTACGTTGCCCGAAGACCGCAGTAAATGTGATTTGCAGGTAAGCAATATTCTCTCTTCAGTACGTTATTTGCTTGTGTATATGTACTTATGTCGCATGTTTGCCTGAAGTCATGCTCATGCTTACGCTACTGTACGAGATGGGTCGTGTCATACTTTTATGTAATGGTGTCATACTTTTATGTTTTAAATAAATCGTGTCATACTTTTATGTAATGCATTGTTATTGGCAGTATTTGCTCTGCGTTTGACATTACAAGATGAGTGTTTGGGCGTATATTATCAAACATCCGACTAACATCATTCGTTATCATACACGTTTATGTGAGAAGAGATGAAGGACAGAAGTTTAACCCTTCTTGCTGTCGCCGTACCTTCAACACGCTCGATGAAGGCTGCAATCACGGTGTGAAATACTGTAGGCGGCATAAACAAAGTGCCCCAGATCAGCTTTGCCCAGACGAGCTCTGCGTGCGCAGTAACTCGCTCCTGTCAATGGCAGTCTGGGCTGTTTGTCATGTCCTTGTCACTGGTACATGATATTTCGTGGCGTCTATACGCAACGTGTCGGCTAATTCAACTTTTCGCCATGCTTCAAACTCTGCTGCGGCAGTTTTAGGTGGACGAGTGAGGGTTTAAGGCGGTAATGCGGGCTAGTTGGTTGTGATCACTGGTGTTCATTTCGGTAGCGCAAAGAAAATTAGACACATTAAAAGAAAAAAAAAAAAAGCCCTCGTAGAGTGATGTAGCGCGTCGCGCCTGTGCAACGGGTTTTTGTGTGTTTCCTTGCAGTAAAGTCAGTTGATGTCTAGCGCCCGTCCTGTCAACGTGTCCTCTCTTGTCTTTAATTGTTTTGCGCTACCGAAATGAATAAAGCTTTAAGTACCCGAACGACAATGAAATGGCGTTAAGAGTGCGTTTTAAGTGTAGTTTTAAGTGTCTTAAAGGAAATCACATCACAGCATCCTTCCGTGTGTAGCTGATTGTAGCGAACCCGAGGCACTGCGCCGACCGAAGTAAACATTTAATACACACACACAAAAGCACGTTTATGACGTGAAAAAATAAATGGTTAAATCCGGTGCTTTGGCTGAGCACGTTTCAGGGGACACGCAATCGACTGGGGGAAGGCACGTGCTCGCGCTAGAGAAAAATGACTGTCACGACGTCTTTATCTCGAGTCGCTCTTGATACCGGCCACTCCGTGTGTGTGCGTGCGTACGTGTGTGTGTGTGCTCGTGAGCGTGTGTGTGTGTGCTCGTGCGCGCGTGTGTGTGCGCTCGCGCGTGCGTGTGTGCGTGTGCGCGCGTGTGTTCGCTCGCGTGTGTGTTCGTGCGCGCGTGTGTGTGTGCTCGCGTGTGTGTATGTGCTCGCGCGTGCGTGAGTGTTTGTGTGCTCGCGCGAGCGCGCGTGTGCGTGTGCGCGTGTGTGCTCGTGCGCGCGTGTGTGTGTGCTCGCGCGTGCGTGTGTGTGTGCGCGCGCGCGTGTGTGCTCGTGCGCGTGTTTGCTCGCGTGTGTGCTCGCGCGTGCGTGTGTGTGTGTGTGTGTGCGTGTGTGTGTTTGCTCGCGCATTCGTGCGTGTGTGTGTGTGTGTGTGTGCGCGCGCGCGTGTGTGTGCTCGTGTGTTTGCTCGCGTGTGTGTGTGTGCTCGCGCGTGCGTGTGTGCTCGTGTGCGTGTGTGCTCGCGTGTGTGTGTGCGCGTGTGTGTGTGCGCTTGCGCGTGCGTGTGTGTATGTGTGTGCGCGCGCGTGTGTGTGTGCTCGTGCGCGTGTGCTCGCGTGTGTGCGCGCGCGTGTGTGTGTGCGCTCGCGCGTGCGTGTGTGTGTGCGCTCGCGCGTGCGTGTGTGTGCGCTTGTGTGTGTGTGTGTGCATGTGTGCGTGTGCTTTTTGCTTTAGTCGGCTCAGTGCCTCGGGTCTTCAACGTGATCACGTATCAACCCAACCAGACGGGCTTCCGTCAGACTTCAAACTTCTGCGTGTTGACCTAACTTGAAACCTTACCACAAATATATGCTGAAGTCATCTTCATTCCATAGTTGCACTCATGCAGATCACAATGTACGGCATTCAAAATTCAGATAATTCATGCTCATGCTTACGCTGCTGTAAGAGTTGGGTCGAGTCAGAAAAATAAGTTGTCATGCTTTTACGCATTGTTGCCGGCAGTATTTGCTCTGCGTCGCTCGATTACGTCTAAATGCGTCGCTATCGAAACGGGGCAGCTGAGAATATGTTACGCGATAAGCGATACGCTGTGGCTTAACGATTTTCAGATAGCACGAATGCCAGCAATCGTGCAACGTAGGAGTTCAAAGGGAGACATGGTCAGTGTGGTTGGTATGTCTTTCGATGTCCTTAGTTCCTTGGCGATAAAAATTTGTTCTCCGGCACTGAGATAACTTTTTTTTTTGTGTTCTCGTTCTGTTCTAGGGTGCAAGCAACGTGTCATTGTGGTTAGAAAAAATGAATCAGTATACATGTGATTTAACTGTCAAAGCCGGAATGTTTAAAGGTACGTAGACAACACAAATGATTTTTTCCCGCCATAATAAATGTGTTGCGTTGGAACTGTTTACAGCATACATCCCGCCCAAGGCATGCTGGGATGATCTACTATCAGGCAGCTTGGAAGCTTCCAGACGCCGATATGCCTTACGTTCGGTGCAGCCGAGGTTGTGAACTGTCAAGTGGAAGATGCCCCTTGAGGAAAACAATTAGGTACGAGCATATTCAAGCTCTACGTGAAATGCCGAGTATGGTCACTGAAAATTGTAAATTGTAATATTTCTGTTTCTAATCGACTGCTGTCGTGTTTCTGCTACTAAACTGTCACTTACATTATTGTATTGCTGACTTTTGTGCTAAACAGATGTCAATTGCATTTGGTATTAACGTGCGATTTAAATAAGATTTTTGTTTTCCGATAAACGTATTGCACAGGATAGTAGATTTGAGGAACGCTTATGTAGTGGTCAAGTAACACCCTTTTTTTTGGGGGGGGGGGGTGGAGTATGTGTCTCACATTACATGTTATCGGCAGTTGTGTGCAAAGTGGCAGTAACCGTTGGAATAGTGTAAAATAACGGTCCTCTCCTTTTAGGATCGACTGTCCAGCGTGGAGATTGCGGAATCAGCAGCTGACATATTGACTGATGAAACATGATGGTGCGTGCAGCAAGAGAGGGTTTGACTGCAGATCCTGACCACCTGCTCCTGTAAATTTGTACCAACCACAGGCGAAAACAAGGGGAAACGCTTTGAATACTTGCGGTCTTCTATCAGCTAGACGAGTCCCTGAAGCTATAAATCAATAAACTGATGTATTCTGCTTTGGAGGTATAAAGCAATGAAATATGAATTCTTTTCGAATGGTTGATGTTTTTTTTCTTCAGAAAATTTCTTGGGAGCACGCACAACCCGAGCAACAAAAGTAAAGGACTGACAATCACCCTCTTTTTGGCTGCCCTCTGGGTTTCATCTGTCCTGCTTATGTGCAAAGTACCAGCAGTTATGGTATGCCGCACACATTAGTGTACTTAAGGAGAAGTACGACGCTGATCACGTATTATTTGCAGGGGGCTCCACTCAGTATGACCGCTCTATCCGTGGCCCACCGACCCAGGTGTCGCCTAACAATGGGTATGTGCCTCTTTTTTCTTTCGATCTTCTTTCTGCGACGCATTTCGGACCACTCGCTACGCACATGATCGGCCCAGCCAAGTGTCGTCTAGCAAGAGAAGCGTGGCTCTTCCTTTAGGGCTTCTTTCTGTGCACGCCTAATCTTTTGTACTTCTTTCTGCGGCTTTATTATGCAGCGTACAAATATGTACACAGAGTAATGAGAACTTTCACGGCGGTGTCATATGGCCTGCCCTGTCCTGAATACACACGCTGGAGCTTTGGAATAATTCTGGTACATGTCTGCTTAGAGCACAACAGTTGCGGTTTCCGTGGCAAGAGATGTACGCTTCCCTCATCGCAAGGAATAGCACAAAACAATTTCCTTTGGAGTTGGCTTAGAGCTTGCATGCATCATAACGTCACACCTTCGCCCACAAGCATCGTGTTGTTCAAATGTGGTCTGCCACTAAAACGATAAATAAGAAGGGCAGGTGATTGACAGATATTCCTAATCATGAGTTGTGCCATGTGTATCAGACAAGTATCCTCTCTTGATCCAATTAAGTAGATGTTTAAGCATTACAATTTCTATCTCTCGAGAAAACCGCGTTGCGGCTCTTTGTATGCGCTCTTGGTATTATTGTATTTTTGCGTATGCATACATTTGCTTTTACTGCGTCTTTATATCATTCAGCATTCGTATATAATATGCACATACGTACCAGCCAGCTATACTTATTAAGCGATGATTTCAGACAGTTCTTTGGGTTTTGCGAGAAGTACGTAAAACTGACTAAACGTGGCGTATGGCGAACGGTTTTTATATCAATTTTGAATATGCTCTACGCCGTGAGGAGCAGTGTTAATTCTCCGCGCACTTCTTTACGGCCTTCAGCAGCTTCCCTGCTTTGTCAACCTCACATTTTGTCAGTATCCACGTTTCCATTGCTGATCCCACATTTGAAGGTGAACAAAATCGCAAATAGCCCTGTAACAAATAGACGGCTGGTATTTATTATCGGATAACACATAGTTTGATAAGCACGAATAACACAGTCAATGAAAGTGCACGAGCAGCAGAAAAATAATTGAAGTGTTATAATCACGACAGCCTATGCTTAAACTGCATAGAAGTTGGACCAAGAGAGGATGGCCTGACACGTATATCATGATACTGTTATAAAATCTCTGGTCTTCACTGATATTGACGGGTCGACCACATTTTAATAATAATCGCGGTTCATCATTACTGTAGTGCATGCTAACTCCAAGTCGCCTCGAATATGCGAATGTTTTGTTAGCTGCCTCTTTCTAATGAACGAAGGCGACGTGTTTGGCCTCGGTCACCGCAATTGTCACGTTCTATAAGCAGTCATGCACTTGAATGATTACAATGCGCCATCGCGTGTGTTCCGAGAAGCACCTTCCATTTGACACCTTCCGCAAAGGTTCGCGTTTCTCAGCGTACGTATATGGACGGTGTATTAAAACCGCACAAGGAAGCGCGGAAAAAACACGAGGCATGCGCAGCACGAAGTGCGAAAGAGTGGAAGGCTGTGCTTCCGTTGCTGTGGCACAACTGGCTGATCCAAGCATGTGATGAGCGTAACCTCCTGGAATGCGTCGAAGAAAGAAGAGCGAAGGAAAGAAGAGGCGCAGAGCGGTGGCCGTATAAAATCTCCTGGAAGCCGTTTTGTGTAAACAGTATACCGTGTACTGTACAACGTAACCTCTATTTTTACGTGATGTGGCCGCATAAAATCTCCTGCAAGCCGTTTTGTGTAAACAATATACCGTGTACTGTACAACGTAACCTCTATTTTTACGTGAGAATGCTCGATACTATGAACGGGTACTAAAGGTTACTAGATAACTTCTATTTTATAAGTACACAAATTTGTGAAAATGTGCACCTTTAGTAAACGTTACCGTGCTTAGAGTGTACTGCACATGCGCATACCCTCTCCACACACCTCCTCTCCACTCACCAACTCCCATTCCCCTCTCCCCTTCCCCTCTCCCCTCCCCCTCTCCCTTCCCCCTTTCCACTCTTCCTCTGAAACGCGGGCTAGACATGCCGAGATTCTCTCCTGCGCAACGCCGCGATGAGCTCGAGCGCATGCGCGTACCCTCCCCTTCTCTCTCCTCTCCTACGCTGCCCCCCTCTCGCCCGCCTGTCGACCGCGTTCCCCGCTCGCCCTGTGAGAATTAACGGCCAGGCTAGATGGAAGATACGACGCGCGTAGCGTCCCTCTTCGCGTTCCACGACGCGAGGTCGGTAGCATGCCCAACGAACGCCAACGGAACGCGATCGTGCAAGTGCTCCGGCTTCGCATCGTCTCATGGTCCCCTTTAGCGGGAGATGGTGTAATTTTTATTTATTCAATACTGCGGACTCGTGGTCCATGCAGGGTGGTTATTACAATGGACCTGGGCATGACGTCGGTGACATAGGCGGCGGCGGGTCGTAATACGGGCGGCTGGACTGGTTGGTGATGGCTGGTGCGACTCGAGGCGGCTGCACGCGATTGAAATAGCGGGCGACGTGACCGGCGCAACCGCACGCAAAGCAGATCGGGCGGTTGTCGGAAGTGCGCCATTGGTTTGCCGCGCTAGGTCCCATCCACGTCGCAGGACGGGAGGGGCGGGGCGGCTGCTGATATGACGACTGCATGGTGAGCTGCAGTCGGGGCGTATGGATGTCGGCGTACGCAGCCGGCACACTCGCTTCGAAGGCTTGAGGCCTGGCGACGGCTCTGGCGTATGTTAGCTGGGGCACCACAGGGAGCGCTTGGGGCGGCCTGGCTACAACTTGCGCGTAACTGAGGGGCGCCGGCGCCGGAGGCGGCTGGTGGTATTCCGGCATGACCTCCGCGATTTCCTGCTCAATAGCCCAGCGTAGGGGAGGCAGCAGTGTGGTCGACGGCTGTTCAACATGCTGCGGGTGAGAGAAGGCCAGGAGAGAGAACTGGCGGGCAATTTCCTCGCGCACGAACGATTTGATCTCGGCGAGTAAGACGGAGTGGTCCGACACGGCCGACAAGCCAGCGAGATCGGCGCCGCGTGATGGAGGTCGACGCGTCATCAGGCGCTGCTGGCGCAGCTCCTCGTAGCTTTGGCGCAGTGTGATGACCTCTGCCACAGTGCGAGGGTTCGAAGCTCCAAGGGCATCGAATGCGGACCGTAGTTGTTTAAAGGGCACAGCACCTCCACCAAATTGTCACGACGTTTACTAGCGAGCACGCAGCGACGGCGACAGTCAAAGCGGGGCCGACTGTCTCCACGAGGGGGGCGTGCTGTCAGAGAAGAGGACGACCCATTACTGAGTAGGAACGCTTCGCTACGATATATATATATATATATATATATATATATATATATATATATATATATATATATATATATAGAAGAACTTACCTAGCAACCAGCCGTCAGGCAATCCCCCTCTTTCAAAGCACCTCCGTAGTTCACAGTTTGCGGAAACAAAGCTGTCGTGAGTGCTTCCGAACCACCTTGACGTCAGCTGCGTGATGGTACCCTCAGCATTGCAGATAGCCTGTACATTGATTGAGTAGAGGCCTTTCCTGTTCCTCTACACGTGTTCCTGGTCCTTAGGAGGCTTGATTTGCGCATGTGTGCCATCTATGCATCCTAGGACCTTGGGGAACTGTGTGATCTACGAAAAGACAGCGCTTGTTTGTGTACGTGTCTCTCAGTCCGGGTCGCGCTGCCCTCAGCAAACGATGGTCAACTACCAACTCGCCCAACTTGCCGTTTTGATTCAGCTAAAAATAAGATGAATAAACAGCCATTGAGAGTGCTCTTAAGACATATTGGGCAGCAACGTAATCATACCGTTCCGCTGAGCCTATCAAGTATGCTTACCCACCATGAAACACTGAAGACACGTAGGCAGGATTTTTTTCAGGGGGGGGGGGGCAGGCCTAATTGTTCGAAAGAAAGTCTTTCCATGGCAAAAAAAAGAAGTTGCTCGGGAATATGAAGGCTGGACGAATTTCGGGGGGAGGGCCCCTCTGGCTCCCCCTTGCCTACGTGCCTGCACTGAAGTGCCACATAAGCTCTGCATATTTTGGTATGTTTTCATAATCAAGTGCGTTAAGGCGCCTCATGAATGATTAACTTCTCAAGATGGTCAGCAAGACGGTGTGTGAAAGTGGAAATGAACATTTTGGAGCATAACCGTGTATTCTCCTGAAATACTGGTGCTGCCACAAGAACAACATGGCATGCAAATAATGACAGGAAACCAATGCAATTTCTAAAAAGCCGATACGTTACTCCTCGAACGTTAATTAACCTAAATTACTTTCCACAAAACTGTGACACTTCCTAGTTACAAGAAAGGTACCAATTAATCTAAAAAAAAACTACGCGTAGGCCAAACAACAAAAAATTGCTCAACAAGGTCAGCTGTAGAAAGTTATCGCTCGTACTTGATATTGTGTGCATTATTACTGGTGCCAAGATGCATAGACATGTGTCATTCCAGAGAGTTACATCGGTTAACATTAAATCTGCAGCGCTAAAAAAAGAGCTACGGCCGTTATGACACTACACGTCAAGCGACAAGGTTAGTTGCGAAACTTCAACTCGCCGATGGCGGAAACATTAGCAGCCCTCAGTGGCGCCGGGAAGCGTATGTGCTCCGCAGCCAGCGAGCACAGGGCGTCAGTAACTTGTGCACAACGCGCGACGCACTCGACTGGCTAACGGCAACCGTGTCCCCTACCGTAGTCTGGAAGCTGCCGCTTGTGTAAAACCGTAAAGCGAGCAGGACTTGCACGTCCACTGGTAAGGCGTGAGACAGCGCCGTAGGCCGCTGCAGTCGAGGCTCGAGTGCCGTGCAGAGGGTCAGGATATGCTGCCTCGGAAACCTGTGATTGCGCAGGTGCTAATCCGGAACGTCATCCAAGGCTAGGCGCCGGCGGAAAGTGCGCTCTCCGGAGAGAAGGTTGACGCTCACGAGCGATGGCAGCCATGAAGTACTCGATGGTTTCTCTGGCGAAAGTCAAGGGTGGCTGCTGCTGAGGCAGCCATATTTATAGCAGAACGCATTGGCGTGAGACTTCCGGTTCCGCGCGTTACGACGTTGGGTTTACCACATCAACAACGAGAAGCAATAAGTTAGCAAACAAAAGCTACGCCAAATCCTTGAAGTTCACCTAAAGCATCACGACAACTTTCTTTGCACTACAAACCCCCAATTACTTGTCTTAAGAGACGCGTCGTCAACGCCGTTGAACTATTGACCTTCTGTCACACAACCACAGCCTGTACACAAGCCTTGAATCTGTCATTACAGAACCACCGTTCGCCCTAGCTTCGCTACTTTCTCGAGCAAAGCGCATTCCTCGAATATTGATTTAAAAATTTGCAGTGGCTTAGCTCGGCTATGCCAGCATATACGTAGCGTTAGCAAAGGTTCAGCTGATTATTCTTAGCTTTCCAGATTGTCTAGGATTATTAGCCTTCTTCTGTTCATTCTTCATACGCTGAACCGCTAATTGCCAGGCAACTACTTCAGGATCCGATGCGATAAGCTTCTCGGCTCTTCTGCGCCGTTGAGCAGCATTTGCGCTCTCCTTCTCGTGGCGTTACCCAGCTGCAAACGGCAGTCAGAGGCGCTATCAAGCGGCTCCAGCACAGTGTCAGACGGTGACTGCATAGCGAAGGCAAATAGCTGCGCGTGCGCTGGCGCCAATACGTCTGCCAAGACTACGACGTCACTCCTCTGGAAAGCGCAGACCAGTGGCGACGAGTCGCGCGCGGCGGTGGCGGAGTCTGCGCACGCCGGCGCCAGTGTGTGTGTGCCGCGGCTACTACGCCACTCCTCCCGAACGCGCAGACAAGCAGCGGCGAGCCCCGCGTGGCGGTGGCGGAGAGCGCGTGAGATACCGCCTGCGGTGAGCCACCTGTGTGACATCACTGATCCTCGCGCATACGCAGCACGGCTCATGACCCTCCACGCGAAATCGGCTCCGGCTAGACAAGTGTAGCTAACGCTACAAAATATTTGCAGTGGCTTAGCTCGGCTATGCCAGGATATACGTAGCGTTAGCAAAGGTTCAGCTGATTATTCTTAGCTTTCCAGATTGTCTAGGATTATTAGCCTTCTTCTGTTCATTCTTCGTACACTGAACCGCTAATTGCCAAGCAACTACTTCGGGATCCGATGAGATAAGCTTCTCGGCTCTTCTGCGCCCTCGAGCAGCATTTGCGATCTCCATCTCCATGGTATTACCCACCTGCAAACGCCAGTCAGAGGCGCTATCAAGCAGTCCCAGCGCAGTGTCAGACGGCGACTGCACAGCGAAGGCGAATAACTGCGCGCGCCGGCGCCAGTGTGTCTATGGCTACGACGTCACCCCTCTCGAAGCGGCGCAGACTAGCAGCGGCGGTGGCGGAGTCAGCGCGCGCGCCGGCGCCAGCGTGTCCGAACGCGCAGACAAGCAGCGGCTTGCCGCGCGCGGCGGTGTCGGAGAGCGCGTGAGATGCCAGCTCCGGTGACCCAGCTGTGTGACATCATTGATCCTCGCGCACGCGCAGCACGGCTCATGGCCCTGCACGCGAAATCGGCTCCAGCTAGGCAAGTGTAGCTAAAGCAACAAAAAAAAGAAGCGCATTGCTGAAACTGGAATCCAGTAAACATCGTCGCTTAAAAGAAACAGCGACTTTTCAGGATCACTCAAGTAACATGCCCAAACAGTGCCGTTGCCAGATACCACACTGCACGTGAATGAATAACTAGAAGGCGATGCGAACAAGCTGTTAACGGTATTCAAACGCACTTTGCAGGCTCCATAAGTTGGCTACGACGATTCGCTGGCGCCTGTAGAGAGAGAGAGAGACTACACCCGACGACGGCAGCCAGTCGAATCCCCTATGGAGCCTCCCGAGCTCCGGTTTATTCCCCATTCGCGAAGACCCACCAGCGCCAGCGCCATCTCCAAGACTTAACGGACACTACATCCCCCCTTCTCCAGGCAACTTGCGCACACACAGGGGAGCACACTGGAGATGGTCACAAGATGAGCCTTCTTGGCGGTTTTATGATGCGACCAAACCTTGACCTCCTTACAGGGCGATCTGAGGAAGGCGGTCCCGTCTTTGATGTCTCATTGGACCCAGGCGGGCTCGCCGTTGGCGTCAAGGATACAGATGACTTGTTTGGATGAGCACCTTGTCCCGCATTCTGTGGCGCGAACTCTGGAACTAGCGGAAGTGGCTGGCTGTCAGTGTCTGCTTGTTCTGACGGCCACACTGCAAGCGGTGTGTTTCCATTTCTTGGAAGAAGATGTCTTCGGTTGCGTTGAATGACGCCTTTCGCAGTTTCAACCACGTATGAGCGGGGACGTTGAGCGGGTGACAAGACGATGGCAGGGCACTTCATGTCATTCACACTTCTCATGGCTCTAGTTGGTGAAGAGGAGAAGCTGCATGTCTCCTGTCAAAGTCTTCCGCTTGTTTTCTGCGGGTGGCTTCATCGTGCTGGTCGAATACTGAGGCATCGGGCCAAGCAGGCTGGAGCTGCTTTTCAGTCAGGACGCGAGTGCGGAAGCGTCTGTCCAAGAGAAGCTGTGCAGGGCTGAAACCGTTGATGCACGGGGTGTTCGGATACGACAGCAAGGCCAAGTAGGGATCTTTAGTTTTTTTAAAAAGGCCTTTGATCGTCCGCACCATACATTACACTTCTCCATTGGATTGCGGGAAGCCGGGACTGCTTGTAACGTGACGGAAGCCGTAGGTCCTAGAAAAGTCAGCGAATTCCTTCGCTGCAAATTGTGGCCCATTATCACTGCGAACCTTCCCTCGAAGGCCGTAACGTGCGAACACGCTTTTCTTGGCAGATATGACGGCGGGTGTTTTTGTTGAGCGGAGGCTCAGGACCTCTAAGAAACGGGATCGGTAGTCTACGATGAGCACATAGTCTCCGTCGCTGAGATGAAACAGGTCAATACCGACGACCTCCCAAGGCTCTGTAAGAGTCTCACTAATAAGCATAGGCTCGGCGCGTTGAACTCTGGTCTCAGCACATTTAGAGAACTTCATCACCATAGTATCGATTTGGGAATTGATGCCAGGGCAGCATACAGATTCCCTAGCTAAAGACTTGCAGCGACCTGTCCCTTGGTGGCCGTCGTGAAGAAGCTGCGATATGCGCTGCTGATACGATGCCGGAATCACAACATGAACACCCTTCAGATGTACATCTTCACCGATGCTGAGATCGCCTCGGTACTGCCAGTACTTCCTCACGTGTGTCGGCACATGAGACTTCCTGGGCCAGCCTTTCACGCAATACTGGAGGAGCAAGTGGCATTCCGCGTCACTAGCTTGTGCCTGACGAAGCTCGTGAAGGTGAGCTGACAGGGTATCTGGCAGAGCGCGAATGGTCTCCTGGACGAAAAGCTCGGTGTTGTCAACTTGCCTTGGAGTAGACTCCAGGCTTGAAACTTGTCTTGTAGGAGCGCGCGAGAGTGTGTCAGCCGCGGCTAGTTGTTTCCCAGGTACGTAAAGCACTTGGTAGCAGAAGCGCATCAGCTTCAAGCGGAAACGCTGAATTCTGGGTGGCAACAAGTCCACATCCATAGAGCAGAGGAATGCCATGAGAGGTTGATGATCTGTTACAATGTAGACTTGAAGACCACGGACGAACTCTTGGAATCGTTGCACTGCCCATGTAACAGCCAAGGCCTCCTTCTCAGTGTAGCTGTAACGTTGCTCGGCGTTGGCCAGTAGGCTGCTCTTGCAACAATACGGCTCCCAACCCGAAAGAGCTTGCCTCAGCGGACACAATCGTGTTGTAGGCACTATCGTAGCGCGCAACGCAGCGGTCGGAACAAAACTACTTGAGACTTTCGAAGGCAGTCTGCTGATCTGGTTCCCATGTCCAATGCGAATCTTCGCGTAGCAGAGTGCGAATTGGAGCAGTTGTCTCTGAGACACGTGGCAGGAAGCGACCCACATGGTTGACAAGTCCAAGCAGACGACGAAGTGCGGACACATCTTCGGGAGGTGGCATATCCTGGATTTCTGCAGTCTTATCCGGATCCAGAGAGGTGCCTTGAGCGCCTACGATCACGAACAAAAACTTGACGCTGCTAGCTCCGCAGCAGCATTTCTCCCGATTCAGTGTGATGCCTGCCTTTTTTAGCCGACCAAAAACTTGCTGCAGACGCTGGTGTCTGCAGCGTGTTTGCGTGTCTTGCCGAAAACAAGGATATCGTCAATTATATGGACAACTCCCGCCTGGCCTTCAAGGATCCGTGACATCTGACGTTGGAAGTACTGGGGTGCAGACGCTATCCCAAATGGCAGTCGGCGAAAGCAGTAGCGTCCAAACAGAGTTATGAACGTTGTGTACTCTTGCGATTCGAGGCAAAGCTTCACTTGATGACAACTCGACGTGGCGTCCAGCTTTGAAAAAATGGTAGCATCTCGCAGCATTCCGAGGCATTGATCGACCATCGGCAAGAAGTGACGCTCACGAAGGATCACCTTGTTGAGACGCGTCCAGTCGACGCAGAGCCTACACTTGCCAGACGCCTTGGGTACGACGACCAATCCGGAACACCACTCTGTTGGTGCGTCGACGCGGCGAATTACTCCATCAGCTTTCAATTTATATAATTCCGCTTTTACCACATTGTGAAGAGGTAGAGGAAGGCGGCGAGCGAAGCTCAATGCAAATGGTGTGGCGTCTGGTTGAAGCCGAATGGTATACTCTTCTGGCAGCATCCCAAGCCCACGGAAAAGGCTGGGATGCAGATGCAGATGGCTGGAGGCTTCTTGTTCTTCAGACACGATATCCAAGAACTTGCAGACGCCCAGGGCTTGAATGGCCGGAAAACCAAGCAGCGGTACCCTCTTGGCGACGAGAACATGAAGTAACTGTTTGGTAGATCACCCCTTCCAGGATAGAGTCGCACTGAAAGTACCCAAAACAGAGATGGTGTGGTTTCCTGGACCTTTGAGCTCTCCTTCTGGTTGTTGTAGCCTTGTGGGCACACTAGAGAATAAGCTGGGAACCACGGAAACCTCGGCACCTGAGTCCACCTTGAAAGAAACTGAGTGTCCGTTTACGAGCATGTCGATGAACTTGGCGTTCAAATGCTTTTCTGTCACAGCACAGAGTTCGATAGAAATCACAGAGGGCTTGCGTTGCTGCTTGTTGAATACTCTTTTCTTCTTTTGACACACAACCTCGAAGTGTCCGCATTTGCGACAGTAATTGCAAATTGCGCGACGAGCCGGGCAGTCGGAACGTGTATGTGAAGCGTGACCACAAAAACCGCAGGTGTTGTTCTGCCTTGTTGCTCATGCTTCCTTTAGTCGACGAACGCCCGCGGCGTCAACGTCCAGCGGAGGGGCGTTTACACACAGACGTCGTTGGCGTTTCTTTTCGGCGTCTTCGTCTTGACGAGCGTAAATGAGCGCTTCTTGCAACGTTAACTTCGGGTTGCGGCAAAGCTGGTCAGAGAGCTGATTTTGCAAACCGACAATAAAACGGTCCCGAACATGTCTTTCTTCGACGCCAATTCAGCTGTAGTAGCAGCGTTTAACCATTGTGCGCAGAGCCGTGAAGAAGGCGTCGACGGACTCACCGGGGTCTTGAACGCGGCGATGGAAACGCGCAGACTCATGAAGTTCATTCGGCGGATGCACGAAATGATCACCGAAGGCTTTTTAGGGGCGAAGCTCCTTAAAGCGGCACCCGTTCGTCCCCGTCGTAGTGCGTAACCAGTCTTAACGCTAGTACCAAATCTTGACCTCCAAGGTGGTGCCGGTGGGAGATTTTCCCTGTGCGTTGTTGAACAATAAAACATTCGCAGCGTGCGCGTTAACTAAAAGACGAATTCTTCTCTCTCTCATTCCCCATTAGCAGCCATTGGCATGTTCCAGTAGGAAACATTAGTAGAAGTAGAAGTGTAAGTGTTAGCTAAAAGCCGACTTCTTCTGTCTCTCATTCCCATTAGCAGCCATTGTTTACCTCGAAGGTAGTGCCTGGTGAGATTTCTCCTGTGCGTGATTAAACAATAAAAATTTTGTTCAAAACGCCGTTGATTGATGAAATAAACCAACGAAAGACGCCTGATGTTTTCTAAAAGCAAAACGAAAAGACGCCAGATGTTTCTAAAGCAATGTTTTTCTAAACAATGAAAATTCACAGAGTACATGTAAAATTAAAGTGAGCTGCAAGTCCTCATAGCTCTCATCAAACCTTTAGTATAAACGCGCCCGATCTCACGTCGGTGATGATGCACTGGGCAGAATTCACGGAAGATTCACGGTTTACCGATGAACCTCCGCAGCTTCGCCCAATCATCATCATTCACTCCGTGCATATGCTGTGATATTTTTAAAAATCTGACAAGTCCTGAAAGGCGCCATCTCCAAGTGGCGTGGAGGCTAACACGACTCAAGCATGCTTGAGGGCCCATGCAGAAAAGCACGGAACGCACCTGCACTTGCTGTTCCGCTGCATATAGTCCCGTGGCGTAGGAGTAGTCTTCGAATTGTAGAAGCCACGTTGGCCATGATCCGGGATTTTTGAAGTCGAACCGTGGCGGTGGACGCAGCTGTGCATGTCCTGTCGAATATGGCGGAGCGGCTGCGTTGGACCCAGTAGGCGAGCTCACCGTGGGTGAAGACGTCGCAGCGTTGGTGTCGTCCATGGCTCAGCGCAGCAACCAATTCTTTAGCGACCGACGCAGTTGAGCGCTGCTGAATTCGACTCGCGAAGCTGCCTAGTGGGTGTCCAGATCATCCGCATCCCACTTCTGACACCATGTAGAGAGGAGAGAGAGAGAGAGACTACACCCGATGACGGCAGCCAGTCGAATCCCCTGCGGAGCCTCTCGAGCTCCGGTTTATTCCCATTAGCCAAGACCCACCAGCGCCAGCGCCATCTCCAAGACTTAACGAACACTACAACGCCTATTTCCTCTTCAGAAGCACGCCGAGGCACATGCTTCACGTTCCACTGCGCACCAAGAGACACTGCCGTTGGTTTTCTCACGGCTTGCACGCTCCGAAAGAGCAACGGAAGTCACAACACAGCGAGAAGCAACGGAATCCACATTACTGCGACAAGCGTTCGCGGAAATGACCACATGCACTTGTTTAAGCCGCCATGTTGTTCTTACAAACTGCACAGCAGGGGGTAGGCGCTAATACCCTTGTTACATAGGTTAGAAAAAGCTCTTTCGCGTTGAACGCGAGGAGATAAAAAGTTCTCTCATGAGCGAAGGGGATGATATGACGAAGATGAGAGGAGCGCGCGATGAAAGAAGTGAGTGATGTCATTTTTTCAACGTCACATGATGACCTGATGCAGAGAGTACTGCTTCTCAACCAATCACAAGATGCACCTGTCGACCAAGCCGTCGTCTGCTTCAGTGGGAGCATGCAGCAGGGGTTTCGCCTTCGCCACGTAATTATTTCCAGGTCAAGCGGTCGCTGCCTCACAGAAAGTACATATCAGCGGCTGAAACCACCTTTAAAGGATATTCTCACTCCAATTTATATGGCAGTTAATTGTCAAAGGGGCAGGAATTCAGGAAAGGCTTCTTTCCTGAACCTAGCCGCCTACCTCTGGGTACTCTCATGATCGCCTCCTTAACTTGGTGTTGACTAAAATTGCATGGGAGGGTAACAGGATTTGAGGAATACGACTTTCGGGTCATAACATGAATCACGTGAAAATCCTGTCGCGTACGTCGTCAAACCCTTTCCTCCGGACACGTGTGGCACATACCCGTTTGCCACAGGCGGCGGTGTACGGGTATGCGCCACAGGTGTTTGACAGTTTATATCTACCCGGGAACGGCAAGAACAAACATTGGTAATTTAAATGAAGGAGCGTTAAGAAATATCGACATCAGCAGTGTTGACCCGATGAATGGAAATAATAAGAATTGGGATCCCAGCAGGACTCGAACCCAAGTATTCTGCGTGGCAATCAGGTATTCTACCATAGAACCACGCGAGGTCTATAAACTGGTTTGGAAAAACAGCCTATGCAGGCGTAATGTCGGTGCAACGTCAATTGTGTTAGTGGTGCTAGTCATCTAATTTTACAAGAAAGCAATAAACGCTACATATACACTCCTACGATACAGGCGTCGTATCAAATTAACGTCGGTGGTTCCAGTGTTGGCTCCGCTTTTATACAGTCTAATAAACATTACATTTGTATTCCTATGATTCAGGAAGCTATATTGAAGCATTGCTCGACCCCGGTGGAATATATTAACGAAAGTTACGTGTGATATTCACATGATTGCATCATAATGCACTTAGGTTCGATAATACTGACGTATGTACTCTAACGTCAGGGCTGACGTTGCGTCGCACCTTAACTTACCCTTTAAACGCCAGTGTTGCCGACGTGCCTGGTAAGCCCGCGCTTTACACATAGCTACTACACTTACAAAAACACGTTGATCCACCTCGTAACGCTTGGCTCAAAGCTATAAAGTTCAGCACATAGGCATATCTACCCCCCACTTTCAACAGTGGTTATTGTCGACTGCAGACTGGGAAACTAACAAGTGAGGCAAAGTTTTACTTGAACGCAGCAATAACGTAATTATGTAACAAAATTTGTCCTATGATTCTGCTGTGACGACTGTCCTCCGTGTGTCATGACCACACACTGTAGGCTACTTGCTGTGCGGGCTGCCTATTGCACGCTTGCGTGCCTTGCGCTCGAGCATTGCAGAGGAGGCTGTCGCTCAGCAGCAACATCACAGCAACCTGCCATGATTTTGTTTTGTTCTGCCTGACATGAAATTTAAGTGATCGGCGACGTAAATATGGGTGGAAACTAGTAAACGTTTTATAGCCCCATCAAACGGTCTCCCTTTCAGGAAATTCAGTTTCTTTCTTTGAAAATGAATAGTATCGGTACTGCTCCGTATCCAAGCTGCTGTGAGTTGAGTGTGCAGAAGTGTCCAGTATTTTAGTTGTACCTAGCCAGGACAGCTAAAATAGATTCCCAGTTTAGTCTCCGATTAGCCTGCTTCACTTGGCTTATCATGATAGCCTACTGCGATCGTGGCGACTTGTAACAAGACAGTGGGCTCCAGCGCGTTGAGGAGCCCAGCTTTCAAGATTGCCCCGTTACTTGATCTACCTCAACAGGGAGATGATCAGCATCCACGGTTTTCTAGACTAAGAAGGCTGCGCACCTGCAAAGGATTGTGTCTGTTCCTAATAATGTTTATTTCTCTCTCTACCTCTTTGTCAGCAACGATGAGTTCGCAGAGAGTTGTACATGCGCAAACACCGCTCAACATCGCTATACTACAACTGAAAGTATCTATTATACACATATGAATCCATCTCGCCCGCTGCTATAAGCAGCCGCTGCCAATGTGATTGGCGGGCAGCCTTCCTAAAGCGACACTAAAGGCAAATAACAATTTATGCCAGAGTCAAAGCTCAATGTATGACAACGTCTAAAACGGCAATATTATCAACAGCAGTGCCCTACTTACCGAGAAATGAAGCTAAATGTATCACACGACGTGCGCCATGAGGGGGACAAGTCCGACTACAATTAATCTATAGACCAACTACAATTAATCCGACTACAATTAATCACTAGTAATCAAACTAGCTGCAATAAAAAAGAACCTTCCGTGCATCAAGAGACATAATGAAATGCTGTTTGTTCGTTTCTGTATGATTCATAAAAAAAGAACCTTTTTGGCATTGCCATGGGGAACGATGCGCGTGGTTCAAAAGTTCCGTTTCCGCCAAACTGAGCTTCGCCCAGCGCCCTGCTTCACTTGCGCGGTCGCGTCTCAGTGGTAGTTTTGGTATCGCGTACTGCCGGGTGTGTTTTGCACGCTCGCGAAAGTCGCTCTGACAGAGAGTTCGACAAAATGTCGCATGCATGTGATGTTGCCGGATGCCCGAATGGTGCACGCCGCCAGTGCACGCCGCCGCGCAGTAAAGGCGGGCAACGTTGGGCACGGCAACAGTAACGTCAGAAAGACCGCTTTCAGGCGGGTTGTTACAAATAAAAGAGGACGAAGGGGCGAGGCTCACGAGCAACTGCCACGGGCGCAGGCACGCTCAGTTGATTCTAATCCTTCGATACAGCCAGACGGCCGGGTTCTGTTTCTCTCTTCGTCCATTCGTTAGATTCGTTCTGGTGCCGAAACCCGCCCAGTCGTCTGGTCCTCGACCTTCCACCATGGACCAACTACGCACTAAGGTCGGCTCCGCCCGAACCGCCATCACCAAAGCCCTATCAACACTCGACGCCGTGCTCGCAGATTCGACCAGCCCGGCTGGCAGGCTCCAGGAGATCCTCGACCTAATCGAGGTAAAGCACGCCCAACTCATCCACTTCGACAGCGAAATCTACGCCGCACTTCACGATGATGAGTTGGAAGCAGACCTGACTACCGCCTGCGAGTACGAGGAGAAAGTCAGCTAGGCAGAAACGAGAGTTCGCCACGCAACCGAGCCGCGGCCCCCGACGCCACCCGCATGCATCCCTGATACCGCAAGTCCTACCTGTCGAGCGCATCGGGCGAGTAAGCGACACGACAACCGAGGCTCCGGGCGGACAAGTGACGTCAGGTTTATTGGCAGCTCTTATTACAGGAAGCAGTACATGCCGCGCTGCCATCTGGCGCTACTGCTGTACACTACATCCCCCACACGGTAAACTTTAACAAAAAAAACATGCACCTGCACTAGAACTCATGGTCCGAAACAAAACAATGTTCACAGGTCGAGTCTTTTTGGCCTGCGGATCCTCCTGCCATACCGCCACCGTGAGACGCGTGGCGTGGAAGCAGAACCCTGAGGTTCCTCTGCAGTAGAGGTGCTTTCCCGAGGCGATGCGGTTTGCTGGTCTTGTGCTGCTTGGTCAGCTCCCGGTGTTGTAGTCGTCTCGGGCTGATCCGCCACAGGGATTCCAGGAGGGTTGGCAGTGGGGGTTCCCGTCGTTGGTACCAGGTGCATCCGGTTACGCTGAAGTACACCTGTCGGAGTCGTCACCACGTAGGAGCGCGGGCGTTGAGCTGGCCCTAAGACGGTTGCTGGGGAGTTGACATCTCGCACCCAGACCTGTTCTCCGGCCTGAAGAGGCCGCAAGGTGTGAGCTGCATGTCTTCGGTTGAAGTCTGACGCTTGGCGCCTCCGGTTGTCTTGGTCCCGTTGCGTGATTGTGACCGAAGGAGGCCAGGCTGGCTCCAGCAGGTGCGACGTCTTCGGCAGCCGGGTCTGTAGGCGCCTACCCATGAACAGCTGAGCAGGACTCACTCCATTTAACCCAGGTGTGCATTTAACCCGGTATGCCAAAAGTGCCAGGTAGGGATCATTCGCCTTCCGCAGCAGGTCTTTGACTGTCCTCACCATTCGTTCCACCTCCCCATTCGACGGTGGAAAATGGGGGCTGCTGGTGACGTGGCAGATGCCGTAGGACTTGGCGAAGGCGGAGAACGCTTTCGCAGCGAACTGAGACCGTTGTCGCTGCGCACCAGTCTCGGAATCTCATGGCGTGCGAAAACGCTCTTGACGGCATTGATGACCGCAAGTGCTGTGGTTGAACGTAGACTGATGACTTCGGGGAAACGTGACCGGTAATCCACCAGAAGAACAAAGTCTTGGCCGTTGAGATGAAAAAGATCGATGCTGACCTCTTCCCAGGGCCGACTTGGAGTGGTTGAAGGCAGCATGGGCTCCGAGCGCTGCACCCTCGTTTCGGCACATGTGTGGCAGTGAGACACCAGTTTTTCTATCTGGTTGTTGAGGCCCGGCCACCAGACCGATTCCCGAGCTAAACCTTTGCATCGGTTGATGCCTTCATGCCCGTCATGGACAAGCTCGAGCATGTGGCGCTGAAGGGCAGACGGCACGAGGATGCGGGACCCTTTCAGAAGCAGTCCCTCGCAGACGCTGAGGTCTCCTTGGTACTGCCAGTACTTCTTCACATGGAGAGGCAAGTGGGACTGTCGAGGCCAGCCGTTGGCGCAGTACTGAAGCAATAGGCTGCACTCGCCGTCGTTGGCTTGGGCCTGGCGCAGGTGCTCGAGCTGCGACGAGACGATGTCTGGGAAGGAGCGGACAACCTCTTGGGCAAAGAGCTCTACTTGATTCACCCGGGTGGATGAAGGGGAGTCCAGCGGTGCGCGCGAGAGCGTATCGGCTGTTGCCAGCAGCTTCTCCGGTACGTAGAGTACTTGGTACTGGAAACGCATAAGCTTCAAGCGAAACCGCTGGATCCGTGGTGGCAGTAGGTCAACATCCATGGAACCCAAGCCGCCACTAGCGGTTGATGGTCCGTCTCGAGGAAGAACTTGAGTCCACGGACGTATTCCTGGAACCTTTCCACCACCCAGCTGGCCGCCAAAGCTTCTTTTTCTGTTTGGCTGTACCGGCGTTCCGTGCATGTGAGGGAGCGCGATGCGAAGGCGACGGCTACACGCTCACCGGACGGCTGTTCTTGGAGAAGTACTGCCCCGAGACCATAGGAGCTGGCGTCAGCTGAGATTGTGGTCTTGTATGTGGTGTTGTAGCGAGCCACGCAGAGGTCTGAGCACAGTAGCTTCTTCAGTTCGGAGAAGGCAGACTGCTGCGCCGGGCCCCAGGTCCAGGCAGAGTTCTTGAGCAGCAGTGCTCGGATCGGCGCAGTCACCTCCGAAACATGCGGTAAGAAGCGTCCGAAGTGGTTCACGAGGCCTAGCAGGCGACGAACCCCTGCGACATCTTCGGGTGGATGCATGGCTCGGATCGCTGCAACCTTGTCTGGGTCTGAAGAAATTCTTTCCGCGCTGACTACGACGCCAAGGAACTTGACACTCGAAGTCGCAAACGAGCATTTCTTGCGGTTGAGTGTGACTCCTGCCTTTGCTAGCTGGTCCATGACTTGTCGGAGACGGCGGTCATGCTCGGAGCGTGTCTTCCCAAAGACGAGGATGTCGTCAATCATGTTCACCACACCCGCCTGGCCTTCGAGGATCCGGGACATCTGCCGCTGGAAGTATTCCGGTGCAGACGTGATCCCAAACGGCAGCCGGAGAAAACAATAGCGTCCAAACGGGGTTATAAATGTGGTCAATTCTTGGGACTCAGGGGACAGCTTGACCTGGTGGAAGCTTGACGTGGCGTCTAACTTGGAGAAAACTGTAGCCTCTCCGAGCAATCCGAGGCATTGCTCCACTGTAGGAAGCACGTGACGCTCTCGAAGAATCACCTTACTGAGGCGAGTCAAGTCCACGCACAGCCGATAGCCCCCCGAGACCTTGGGGACGACAACCAGCCCAGCACACCAGTCAGTGGGTGTGTCCACTCGACGAATCACGCCCTCCGCTTCTAGCTTGTCTAGTTCAGTCTTGACGACGTCGCGGAGAGGGAGTGGAATGCGCCGGGGTACGCTCAACGAGAAAGAAGAAGATGCTTTTAATGAGAAGAAGGAGGAGAGGTCGGCCTGGAAAGCGGGATTTTAGCCTGCTACTCCTCACGAGGATAAGGGGGAAGGGGAAAGAAAGAGAAAGAGGAAGGCGTAGCATTGCGTTGCAGCCTGATAGTGTAGGCTTCTGGGAGCGTCCCAAGTCCTCGGAAGAGACTGGGATCGAGACAAAAGTCGCCGGTGGGCTGTGAAGTCCTCTCGACTTCATCGACAAACGTGCAGACGCCCAAGGCTTGGATTGCCGGGAAGCCTAGCAGCGGAACAGTTTTGGTTGCTAGGACGTAGAGAAGCTGCTTGGTTGACTTTCCGTGCCACGACAGGGTAGCCACGTAAGTGCCTATGACCGGCAGGATGCCGTTGCCAAGGCCTTTCAGCTCGCTCTTGGGGTCTTGAAGCTTCGATGGGACGCCGGAAAACGTACTGGGTACAACTGAAACTTCGGCGCCGGAATCCACCTTGAAGGAAAGTGGGCGCCCATCGACGAGTACCTCGACGAACTTCGCGTTCGGGCGCTCTCCCGCAACTGCATGTAACTCGATGAAGCTGGCCAAAGGCTTCCATGTGTGCTTCCCGTTTACGCGCTTCTTTTTGCGGCACACGCTTTCGAAATGGCCACTCTTGCGACAAAAGTTGCACGATGCACTGCGAGCGGGACAGTCGGCGCGAGGGTGTGACGCTCGTCCGCAGAATGGGCACAGCTGTTGCGTTGTCTTATCAGCTGGCGCTTGCTTTCCCTTGCGAAGGCGAGCGGCGTCGACGGCGAACGAAGATGCCTCTGCCGAGTCACGAGCCCTGCGCTCGTTACCTGCGTCTTCGTGCTGACGAACGTACGTCAGCGCTTCGTGTAGCGTCATTTTCCGGTTCCGACAAAGCTTGTCCGAGAGTTCGCGGTCGAGCAAGCCCACGAGAAAACGGTCTCGGACGAGCCACTCTTCGACGTCGGGCGACGGATAGTTGCAGGACTTGACCATTGTCCGGAGCGCCGTAAAAAATGCGTCGGCCGTTTCACCTGGTTGCTGCGTACTGCGGTGGAACCGCGCTGACTCGTACAGCTCGTTCGGCGGGTGCACGAAGTGGTCGGTGAAAGCCTTCTTCACGGCGGCGACGTCTTTCATATCCGCCTCGCCTAGCATGGTCGACGCGAGGACAACCCTGGCTTGCGGGCCCATACAGTAAAGCATGGAGCGCACTTGTACCTCTGCCGGAGCGACGTAAAGTCCGGTAGCGAACGAGAAGTCCTCGAACTGCAGCAGCCGTGTCGGCCACGAGCTGGGGTTGTCGAACGGCGACTGTGGACGCAGCTGGGCCATGCCTTGCAAGAACGGAGCGGCCGACATCCCGGCGGGGCCCTCAACACCAGTAGTCGGCATGGGAGAGCAGCGGCGGCGGCGGCGGCGGGGCCGTGTCACGAGGATGCAAGCACGGGATCAGCGAAGATGAATCCCGCCCACTTCTGACACCATGTCGAGCGCATCGGGCGAGTAAGCGACACGACAGCCGAGGCTCCGGGCGGACAAGTGACGTCAGGTTTATTGGCAACCCTTATTACAGGAAGCAGTACATGCCGCGCTGCCATCTCGCGGTACTGCTGTACACTACACTACCAGTGAGCCTCTCGCATCGACATCGACGCAGGTAGCAAATTCACCTTCACCCGGCCTCTAAACTCCAACGCCGCCATCTCGCATCGCCTTGCACAAGCTGCACATCCCAAGTTTTGCCGGTAAGCGGCGCCAGTGGCAAGCATTTTGGGACCAATACTCAGTCAGCATTCATGACAACGACTGGATCCCGAAAATCGACAAATTCAAATACCTATTGACATAGCTGACTGGGGCAGCCATCCAAGGTATTTGCCTCGCCGAAGCTAACTACGACGTAGCCATTCAGATTTGGTCCGACGATCATCTAGACAATTTGCTGTCTGTCGCGCCAGTTCGAAGCTCAGCCGAAGTGGCCAAATTAAGGAATCTCTATGACGAGACAGCATTTCACGTCAACGGACTGGAAGGCCTCGGAGTGTCTCCAGGAGAGTATTGCACGGTTCTGCGGCGCATCCTCTTGAAGGCGTTACCTCCGGACCTCAGCATCCTGTATCGTCAACGGCAAAAGGAAGCCATACTAGCAGAAAACGCTGATACATCTCAAGGAGACCAGTCACAACAAGTGAAAGACCTCATGAACTTCATTTGAGTTCAGATAGAAATACGGGAGGAAAGCGGTCTCGAGGAATCGACATCGTCCACAAGCCGGCGGCATGCGCAGCGAGAATTCCGGCCACCACAACCACCCCGGGCATCCACTGCGGCTTTATCAGCCGAAGTTCGACGCCCCTACTCGCGCCCCTAGCTGCTGTGCAACTCGCCCGAGCACACTATCCAAGAGTGCTCCGAGCGCCTCACCCCAGAAGAAAAACGAAGGAGGCTTCAGGTGGACAAGCTGTGCTTCCGCTGCGCCAAACGCAACCGCTTCGCCAACGATTGCCGAACCTCAAGATCCCTGCAGTGCCACCAATGCGCTGGACGGCATTTGACTTCGCTATGCGACATCAACAACGTCAGGAACCGGTCACAGCGTACTGCCAAGGACTTGGCACCACAAGATCGCGCATCAGGGTCTGCTACAACCCCATCTCGAGCAACTTCAGTGTCAACTAGCGGCGCTGGTCTCACGCCCGTGTTGCTGCAGACTGGCAGGGGATGGGCTCTCGCGCTAGAAAAGACGGTGCTGGTTCGCTTCCTGCTCGACAAAGGAAGTCAGCGCTCTTTCGTTAGGCACGACATCGCTCGTGCCTTAAATTGTCCCGTTCGTTACCTTGTTCACTTTCGGGAAAACGCAACGTCCCGCGACTCTGACTTGTGAGCGCGTTGCGGTGACACTTCGGAGCGGACATAGCAGTAACCAGACCATAATAGAAGCTCTGGCAATACCAGAAATTAGCCCAGTGACAAGTCCACCAGCAGACGGCGAGCTCGTCACCATGATAACACGGCAAGGTATGCTCGCGGCTGACGCAGGTTCAGAAGCGACAACATTCCGGGAGGACGAGATCAGTGTATTAATAGGATCGGACATCTACTGGGACGTGGTAACCGGACAGATAACACGCCTTTCCCCTCAGATAACGGCGAAAGAAACCCTTTTTGGATTGACCATTCAGGGTACTCTCAGCAACCTAGCGCAAGGATCGAGAACGCGAGCTACTTCTCTCTTCATTGCTGTCGGAGAAGCCACTGAAAGCGATACCGCCCTGGACATTCGAATTACCAACTTATGGTGCATTGACTCTCTAGATGTGCAAGATAGTCCTGACGGCAGCCAAAGCGACAGCATCGTCCTTGCATTGTTCGAAAATGACGTGTTCAAGAAAGGAAAGCACTACGAGGTTCCCGTTCTTCTTCGGGAGCGAGGTCTGGAAACGCGCCAAAGCAACTACGACCTCGCTAAACAGCGGCTCCTGATGCAGCTCCGTCGCTTCCGACAGCAACCAGATCTTCTTGCTCGTTATGACGACACCAACAAGGCATACTTCAATGAATCCCACGCAGAACGAGTTCCAGCCAACGACACGGTGCCCAATACGTACTACATGGCGAATCATGGAGTAATTCGTCGTGATGCCGTCACCACCAAGCTTCGGGTTGTTTTTGACGCGTCATCTCACGCTCCCGGTCAACCATCCTTGAACAACGTGCTCATGAAGGGGCCTAAGATGGATGCTGATTTACTTAAAATTTTGCTCAACGTCATAATGCATCCAATAATCATGGTGGCTGACATTAAGAAGCCGTACCGTCAAATCAGCAGTCGCCCGGAGGACAGACATGCGCTGCGCTTCCTATGGGTTGTTCATCTCCCGACGCAACACGAACCATTTCCGCCAATCCTTCACTGGCGAATGACCCGGGTGCCCTTCGGCGCTAAGTCCAGCCCCTTTCTCCTAGCAGCAACGTTACATCAACATTTCCGAGTCTCCGAAGAGCGATTCCCCGAAACAGTGGAATGGCTCCGACAGTCATTTTACGTCGATGATTTAGTGGTCGGTGCGGACAACCTGCAGACGGCTCAACGGATTTACTCGGAGGCGAGAATCATTCTAGTGGACGCCGGCATGGAGCTTCGTAAGTGGGTATCAAAGAGCTCCTTGCTAAGAGAACAGTTCCGGACGGACCGATTATCATTGGAAGATGAAGATGGCGATCCACATAGAATGAAGGTCCTCCGGCTTTGCTGGGAAAGAGACAATGATTCCGTTATCGGGAGCGCAGACCACGTCATCAAATTTGCATCAACCATCTCCACCACAAAAAGAACAACGCTCCAAGGATTCGCAAGCTTGTACGATCCTCTCGGCTTCCTCACGCCGTTCACTGTTCGAGCTAAACTGATTTCCAAGATCTCTGGAAAATGAAGCATCCTTGGGATTGCCCACTACCGCAAGAACAGCTAACAGCATAGAACGCCTGGTGTTCTGAGCTCTCGACGCTAAGCGAGGCTCGCCTGTCAAGACAAGTCAACAGGGTGCTAGGGCATCCAATTAAAACCACCGAGCTACACGTCTTCGCAGATGCTAGCATGCGGGCGTACGGTGTAGCTGTCTACGTGTGTGCTGAGTCAATGCACTCGCAAGAACGCAGTACTTGCCTTCTTATGAGCAAGGGGCGAATTGCACCACTGAAAGCTATCTCTTTGCCTCGGTTGGAACTGCTAGCCTGTCTTACAGCGGCCCGCACCTACAACCACATCAAGAAGATACCATGTTTCCAAAAGACAAGATCGTTTTTTTGGACTAACTCCCATATTGCCATCCACTGGATGTCACAAGATCCAGGGCGCCGCGACGTCTACGTCAGAAACCGAGTCGCAGAAATACAGCAGCATACAGCGGGCCACAAGTGGCAGCACTGCAAAGGCAAGGAAAATCCGGCCGACCTACTGACATGAGGTATCACTGCGGTCGCGCTTCTTCGTTCATCTCTATGGTGGAGAAGTCCTTTATGGCTCTCTATTCCCAAACACGCCTGGGAGGATGACGGGAGATGCCCAAGCCCATTTTAACCGCTGAAGAAGTAGTACCTGAGGCCGAATGCATCGTCACCCTTGCCCAACAACAAGCATTACTCAAAGTCACCGACTACAGCCGGTACTCACGCCTTCTTCGAGTAACGGCGTGGATCTACCGTTTCATCGATAACACAGCAACACTGCGAGCGTCGACAGTCGGGCCGCTAAATGCCCAAGAAATCGCACGAGCTGAACATTACTGGATCAAGCAAGTCCAGCATTCGCACTTTCCTGACGACCTTGCAGCACTCTCGGCTGGAAAATCGGTGCCCACTTCCTCCCATCTCCTGCTTCTGCGTCCGTTCATCGATGACGACGGACTCATACGCGTTGGAGCGCGCCTCCAACTTCTGCCCGGCATCATGTCCCTCCGTCACCCTATCGTGCTTCATCGTGGCGACGCTGTCATTGAGTTGCTGATTGGTTCCACTCATGAGCGAATGCTTCACTCAAGTGTCGAGCACACACTCACCGAAGTACGTGAGCGCTTCTGGGTGCTGAAAGGTCGCAAAAGCATAAAGTTCGCATTATCGCATTAAGAGGCTGTCTGATGTGCCGACGACGCGAGATTGCCCCAGAATCAGCACCCACAGCACCATTACCAAAAGACCGAATTACTGAAGCAAGCCCATTTGCGGTTGTCGGAGTGGACTTCTGCGGACCACTTTATCGCCATGCAGTGAAGCAGACTGGCTCTAAAGCCTACATAGCCATCTTCGCATGCGCTGTAACACGCGCTGTATACCTAGAACTCACAACGGACACGACTGCCATCAGCTTTGTCGCAGCATTTCGGCGTTTTATCTCCCGTCGTGGAATACCGTCCACCATATACTCGGATAACGCACTGGCCTTCCATCACAGCGCAAGAGAGCTCGGAAATCACGCAACTTCCAGTCTGGAAGACTTCTGCAGTGACCATCGCATCGAGTGGAAGTTCAGTGTCGAGCGAGCCCCTTGGTGGGGCGGATGGTGGGAGCGACTCGTACGCATCACCAACAACACGTTGAAACGAGCGCTGGGTCGCAGCCATCTGTCCTTCGAAGAAATTTCGACGGTTCTCTGCGAGGTGGAAGCGAACATCAACAGCCGCCCGCTGACTTATCTTTCTGCTGATCCCGATGACCCAAGCCCACTGACACCTTCGCACTTCCTGCTCGGCAAACGTGCAACACGCTGGCCGCAAGATTTCGGCGCCGCAATCCCTCAGTCGACGGCCGTCAATCTGCGACGTCGAGTTCTACATCGACAAGCGCTGACAGATCATCTGTGGAAGCGCTGGCGCAAGGAGTACCTGTTGCTTCTGCGATGGGCCCACGAAGCAGTACCAAAGACACCACCACGGCTTCAGGTCGGCGACATCGTCCTGGTACACGACAACTCACCACCATAGGTCGGCAAAAAATGTGGAACTCACTCAGACTCACTCACGAAACATATCTTACCTTTAGAGCTCACTCGGACTCAGACTCACCAAACTTTTCTTCATCCGAACTCACTCGGACTCAGACTCACTATAATTTTTATCAACCGGACTCACTCGGACTCAGACTCACCAAAACATAATTCACTCGAACTCACCCAGACTCAGACTCACGGCTCGATCTGAGTCTGAGTGAGTCGACTCATGAGTCCGTTAGCCTATAATTTGCCTTTTTCTACCATAATGTCAATGCTCTTTAATGCCAATATCTCGCATAATCGGTGCGCTACTTAGCACCTTTTGATTTCGTACCTTCAAATACGAGTTGTCTGAGTTTGCAGCTCAATATGGACCTTTTTATTGAATAAGATGACTCACACGAGATATTTTTATCAGTAAGCTCCCGTGAAAATGTTTACGGGGGGGAGGTCAAGGCACCTCACCCCCCTCCCCATTCTCACCTCACCCCTCTGATCAATAAATATTGAGCTGACGTATGAATGGTAGCGCGTTGAAGTATGTGGGACCATACGTGAGTATAAACGTGAGCCGACATAAGGCTGATAGTAATGCTGAAGTTGAGTAGATAGAACCATAGGTCGGCAAAAAATATGGAGCTCACTCAGACTCACCCAAGAAATATATTTTGCCCTTAGAGCTCACTCGGACTCAGACTCACCAAAATTTTTCTCAACCGGATTCACTCGGACTCAGGCTCACCAAAATTTTTCCCAACAGAACTCACTCGGACTCATACTCACAAAAACTTTACTCACTCGGACTCACTCAGACTCAGACTCACGTCTCGATATGAGTCTGAGTGAGTCTGAGTGAGTCGACTCATGAGTGAGTTTGCCGACCTATGCTCACCACCAATAACGTGGAAAATGGCTCGAGTGACCGAACTGCTACTGGGTCGCGACAACATCGCACGAGCGTGCTGCCTGAGGTTGGCGTCGGGCTCCATAATTAGACGTCCCGTCCAGAAAGTTTACCTCCTCGAAGCAGGCATCACGCCATAACTTTGTCGGCCGCGGGAGTGTGTTACAAATAAAAGAGGACGAAGGAACGAGGCTCACGAGCAACTGCCACGGGCGCTGGCACGCTCATTTGGTTCTAATCCTTCGATACAGCCAGGCGGCCTGGTTCTGTTTCTCTTTTCGTCCATTCGTTACAGGGGTGATTTGAAGTGCACTAACGCCATGCGGACCACTAAAACGTGATTTTATTCAAAATAAGCACTTCCTGGGCACAAAAGTAGCACTACGGGGTTTCTGGACCGCTATTACAACAATCAACGTCGACTTAATATTTTCCTTTAGTGCCCCTTTAAGTTACGTTCAGAAAGAGATACTCTCTGGCTATGCCGAAAAAAATGAGTTATTGTTCAGTACAGTAATGTGCTGCTCATTGTGCATACTTCAATTCAACGCAGCGAGTTTTCGCAGACTTGTGACGTCGCGTAACAAGGAGGTGATTTTATGGCACATTGAAAATTTTTGACGAATAGCGAAGAGCCAATGACAAACAATACGCCGTATTGAAAATAGTTCATTGTTATTTATTTTTTCCGCAGTCATGCGTAAGTGGTACGCGGTGGATCGCTTACGCGTCATGTTGTTGCGTCGTTTTACGAGCAGGTGCCGTGAGCATGACCCCGAAAATTTTGACTAATCATTAACAGCTAACGACCTATACGGAAAGAAACAATGCGGGTAGTTCAACGTTATGATCGTCCACATTTTTTCAAGGAAAATTTCATCTTGCACAGTTTACGTAAGCTGTTTACTTGGAGGAACCGGAGGGGAGGAGTAAAGGGCCACTTCACCGCTTTTCTGTCCACCCCCACCCCCCCACGCCACCCAAGCTTTCAAAAGTAGGAGGGCAAGGAACGACTCCTAGTATATAAATTCGTAGTCATTTATAATCTTATAACTTTACAGAACCAGCTCAATGTGGATTCCTTAGTATTGTTCGACTGAACTTGAGCTTATCCTTTAGAAAGACGTTATATTAGAGGGTTGTAACAGTAAAGAAATTGGCGCCCGGCTTATCCTGAAGAGTTCTGCGAAGTACCTTGCTTTGTCAGCCACATGTTTTGTTTAATTAGTGAGAATTTAAGGTACTAGGGTCATAGCAGGTTCTTCATACTCATCGTGTTTACAACGCCAAGCTGAGACTGAAGTTTGCAGATCTAATGCGCAGATGAAGAATAGGTTAAATGTGGGTGCACTTCTTAAACTTCACGGTAATATTTCCAAAATGTTCTTAAACACTGTTGTGTTGTCATACATACATACATACATACATACAAACAAACATACATATATATAACAAACATATATATATATATATATATATATATATATATATATATATATATATATATATATATATATATATATATATAATATGTATGGCGGACAGAGTGAGCGACGCCAGCCCCCCCCCCTCCCTCCACTCGCGCACGAGTTGGTACGCCACTGGAAGTACTCGCTGACGATTCCCACAATGCGTTGGATCTACCGGTTTTTTTTTATCTGTGAAATTCTCATAGTCACTCACCGGCCTATTGTATGCGATACGCGGTTCGAGCGCCGCCGAGGTATACTGGGAGCCGCCGAGGTATACTGTGACGGCTGAGGAGTTTCGCCGTTATATAGGCGGCACTTCTCAAGTTCGAGGCCGCGTAAAGAGAGTAACGTATATTTCTCTTCGCCGGGCTGTCCATAGCCGTGAGGATAAACAGTACGTAGAAGGATGCCGCCTATATCGAGGCTATTATCCAGGACCGTATCTGAGAGTGTAGACGGGAGGGCTCGGTTTCGATTGCCGGCTGCCGCGGCTAACTTTTTGGTCGGGACAAATGCAGAAATGCCCGTGTACTTACATTCAGATTCACGTTGCAGAAACCCTGACCTTATATGCCTCATGAGAAGGGTAACGTGGTGGAAAGCTTGAGTGTGGTACAAAAAGAGCACATGAATCGCGGAAAACAAACCGCGCTTCGTGGCTCCAGGTACGCTAGCTTAGTCTTTGAGATAATAAAACCGGCTCTTTCGCGCGACTCTCACTTCGTGTTAGCGAAGGCATGAAACCTAGGCGATAAGATGAAGACGATTCCCTGGAGAAGCACACATCATGGAAAGCCTTCCCTTGCATTCTGGTCACAATCGTCACCGTAAGAAGCTTCAATTTCGGCTGCACGTCTATCTCGCACAGCCTAATATGATTAACAGTAAAAAACAGCGCTAAAAGACGGGACTAAGAAAGGACACAGACGATGGCGCCGTGGTCTGTGTCCTTTCTTAGTCCCGTCTTTTAGAGCTGTTTTCTACTGTTCATCATGAACCTACCAGCCTATATGCGTACCCTACAGCTTAATATGAGCGCGCGAGAGCAGACACCATACACAAGCACCTAGAGTTACTGTATACGCTACCTTTAGGTAGGATATACAGTAACTCCACATGCACCGAGAATGTGGCGTCCCCACGCGAGATAAATGCTAACTGTAGAGCATCCACGGTTGCTTCATATATCGCGAGGGACCGCCACAGTAGCGGTCAAGACCTGACTGGGACGCTGGAACTCTTCCCATAGAGTGGAAATCGGCCGAGCTCACCTTCATCCCGAAAGCTGGCAAAGCGCTCAATATTGATAACCTCCGTCCCATATCTCTCACATCATGCGCTGGTAAGGTGATGGAGAAGGCAATACAAATCAGGATAACCGAATATCTAGAAGAAAAGAACCTCGTGCCTGACACCATGCACGGCTTTCGTCCCTGTCTGTCAGCGCGGGACATCCTCCTACAACTAAAACATGAAATCGTTAACCGACCCAGCGGTACCACTCAAGCGGAAAGGGCTATTCTTGCAATTGATTTCAAGGGTGCCTTTGACAACGTTCGACACTTCACCATTTTGAAAAACCTACGTGAACTCAAGTGTGGTCCAAAGTTATATGCATATGTGTGGGACATTCTTACAGACAGACGGGTCACTATCCGCATAGGGGAGCTTAAATCACAACCCATCACCATGGGGGATTTCGGTACGCCCCAGGGAGCTGTCCTTTCCCCGCTCCTCTTCAATATCGCCCTCAAGCGCCTCCCAGAGGCCCTGAATCAAATTTCAAAAGTACGCCATGCCATCTATGCTGATGACGTCGTGATTTGGAGCCGCTCTGGACACCTGGGCCAGATAGAAGAAGCCTTCCAACAGGCCACCTCCGTCGTAGAGCAGATAGGGCGCAAGTGTGGTCTTGACTTCTCCCCACCAAATCCCAAATCCTCGTATATAGAAATAAGGCATCCGACAATGCACCCCTCAATGTACAACTCAATGGAGCCCCAATTCAAGAGGTTGAAACCATTGGAATTCTCGGGGCCCACTTCAATAATCGGGGTAACAACTCATTTGCCATACAGAAGGTAAAAACGTCCTGTCTTCAAATTTCTCGCATGATTAGTCGGGTGGCCAACCGACGACGAGGGATGAAAGAACATGACATAATGCGACTCATTCAGGCATTTGTCATCAGTCGCATCACCTATAGCTTTCCTTACCTGAGAATTTTGAAAGCAGACGAGTATAAAATAGACAGAGTCATCCGTGTTACTCTCAAGAAGGCTCTGAACCTTCCCCCGTCGACACTCACGGAACGTCTGCTTCAAATGGGGCTTCACAATAGCGCATCCGAACTATTCCAAGCACACCACACGAATCAAGTCATGCGCCTGGCCATAACTAAAACGGGACGGAAAACGCTATCAGAACTTGGCATCGAAGCCCCCATTGAGAGGAGGGGGAAACAACGTATACCACATGAATGGAGGCAGGACTTCATCATCAAACCACTACCATGCACCATGCATCCACAGTTCCACGAACATCGACGTCAGGCACGGGCCAAGGCTCACGACAAATATTCAGACACTGTGGGCGCCTTCTTGGTCGATGCAGCTGGACCAGTGAACGGCAAATACACGGCAAGCGTCATTCATCAAGGAAAACAGATTGATTGTATATTAGCCCAGGACACAGACGCAACTAGCATGGAAGAAGCAGGAACCGATCTCGCCCTACGAAACCCAGGGTCCACCTTTGTTTTGATAGACTCACAAGCAGCCTACCGAAATTTCTGCAAAGGCCACATTGGCCCCACTGCACACCGAATCCTCACGCAGCTATCGTCCCCAAGCTCAGAGGGCGAATGGAAACAGCTGATATGGATACCCGGCCACTTCGGAGTTAGAGGCAATGAGCTCGCCCACGCCTCGGCCCGAGAATTACTCTTCCGGACCTCCGACACCGGCATATCGCACCCACCCTCGGCTATGCGCATGGACCTGCTGCTCACATATACAGAAATTTTACAACACCAAAGACTCGAAAGACGGAAACTTCCGCCTCCGGGGCCAAACCTCAGTAAGGAATCGCAGGTAGCGTGGCGTCGCCTGCAGACACTGCCATACCCAAATCCATACGTACTATCTAAGATAGATCCCGACGAACACAAAACACAGTGCAAGTCCTGCGACAATAAAACAGCCACCCTATACCACAAGGTATGGGAATGTCCGCAAAATCCACCCATGCAACCCAGGACACAACTAAACATACAAGGGTTGGAGGCAGCTCTGTCCAGCTCGGATTCAAAGTCCCAAGAGGCCCTCGTGCAACGTGCGAGGACAGCGGCCCGCGCCAATGGGATCCCGGACTAAGGATCCCTTCACCGATCTTCTCAAGAACATCAAATAAACGTTTTATTCTCTCTCTGGCTTCGTGGAAGCTCAAGAGCGAATGTAGCACGTAAAAGAGAGGGACTATTTGCACAGCAATGTCGTCGAAGATGGCTCTGGCTCGAGAAGGTATTTGTGACTTGCAAGCATATCTTCAGAATGTCAGTGGCTATAGCCATATAGTAAGGAAAGCTGAGCTAGATTGTACGAATGCATTGTGGAATAGCGCAAATAACACACAGGGAGACAGGCAAGTGCAGCGCCTGTGTCCTCTCACTTGCTTGTGTCCCTGTGTGTTATTTGCGCTATTCCACAATGTATAGTCATAAACTCTATGATGGTAGAGCGTTACGTCATGCCACATAAAAAAATCCAACATCAGCGTGTCATTCCATTCATCATTTCAATAAAAAAATTGCGGGAGGCTTAAGCTTCGCCTTTAAGAGTTGAACGCGATAGCGATATCCGGCCCCATCGTCATCGTGCTCTGTTTCGCTTGTCATTATGTTCAGTCGCCCGGTCTCACACACATGCGCACACACGCACTCTACATACGTAAAGGTAAAGGTTTCCGCCGTCTTCAACATCACTTTTATGACAACAGTGTACCCACTACGTGTGGGTAAGAGAGTGCGCGCACTAATGTGTACGCCCTTTGTAATCGGTGGCATCACAGAGTTTCATACAATAACCTAGATAGGGAACTGGGGCTGCGATCGTTCAACCACAATGGGAATGATGGGAAGTACAGCCTTCGGATCGTATATAGTGTTATAGCGAACTGTTTAAGGATCTTTTTCTGTAGTTTCAGTTTCGTTCTTTGCGAGGTGTGGGTAGTGGGATGCGTTGCAAAGCACTCAAGCAGTGCCTTTGTTGTTCAAAGAGGCTGAAGACCGCTACATATCTTGGTTTGATGCGACGTTGTATCTTTACCGGTTGTATTTGACAGTTTTAGCAAAGCGTCGTGCATTCACCGCTGCGCATGAATGTAGCGTCTCATGCAAGTGCAGGGAATTGCATAGAGTTCACGTGTTTTGACAAGCGCTACTTGCCAAAACTCTTTAAAATCGACTGCAAAACGACGGCGAAGCTAAGTAGACGCACGATCACGCTTCTCTGACTCGACTTCACAACAAAACGAGAGATGCGTTGGAGCCAGGCCTCTTGGACAGACGCACCTGCCATCGCAGCAGACGATAAGTTAAGTGTTTCTTACTCTATACGGTACTGTTACTTTCATTAATAGATAATGACTACTTTAGAGGGAAAAACAAGCGCGTTTTTTTGAAGTTCTGTAAAAAAATAATTCATTATATCGTGATGCCAAATCTGGAACACAATTGTAGAACAGTGCATACCCTGGTGGTTGAATTTGTCAAGTTTTCACTTCCATCTGACGGTCACTCAAGCTTTTTGCAATAACTTTTACGTACCAAAGAATGAAGCAACGTTTAATTGGAAATAACTTCTTATCCCGTTGTTTTACACTCAGCAAACAAGCGTCGCGAATCTCAAGAACGAAAGTCATACGGAGCAGATCCAAAGCCTGTACTTCCCATCATTCCCATGGTGGCGCAAGCACCGCTGAAGGAGCCCGCATAGACACTTGCGCCAGATTCCCCTCTAGGTATTATTGCGATAGCAATTATATGGACAGTCTCGGCTGGAAAATGTCCGTCCCCGTCACCGTCATTCACCGTATATGTATATGTATATCATTGAAAAAGTTGCACCAACCAACGAAATATAAAAGTAAAAAACTTCTTTTACTTTAAAAAACCCGACGTTTCCGGTCCAACTCGGACCCTTCCTCAGGTGTGACAGTGGGGCGCCAAAGAGCAACAGAGTTTAAAAAGGAAGGAAAGAGCCTTCCTCTCTTTAGGTCGGGGGGTCACGCTTGGTTTGATTGACGTGCCGTAGTCCATTGAAATACACACTCGGCAGCGCACCTGCAGACCGGTTCGCGTTGCCGGGTGTTGCCTGAATGTGCCAGGATTCCACAAAAAGTCGTTTGAGCTAATTTGCCTCGAAGTTGACGACGCGGGAGTTGTCAAAGGCGATGCGGTGGTCGTTCAGCTCGCTATGCTGTCTGTCGAAGTTGACAGACAAAGGAGTGCGCTAGCTGAGCATAGCGAGGTGAACGACCACCGCATCGCCCTTGACAACTCCCGCGTCGTCGACTTCGAGGCAAATGATCTCAAACGACTTTTTGTGGAATCCTGGCACATTCAGGCAACACCCGGCAACGTGAACCGGTCTGCAGGTGCGCTGCCGAGTGTGTATTTCAATGGACTACGGCACGTCAATGAAACCAAGCGTGACACCCCGACCGAAGGAGATGAAGGCTCTTTCCTTCCTTTTTAACCCTTTCAGGCCCAGTGATTCCAATTGGAATCGTAAATTTTGTAAGTCAGTCAGCAAGCACCTGGTAAAGATAAAGCATTGTTCTTCTTCAAGAGTTCATATTTAGCATTTGCTCTACATATGGTGCCAACCCGGTACACTCAAGAAAGGGAGGTCACGTGTGAACGAAGAAATTAGAGAAGTGGTCGCGCTGCTCGCGCATATCGCTGAGGCAGCTTCTTCTTTCACCGTGCAGAAGTAGGGCATTTATCTGAGTTCTGTGTCGAAAAATCGAATTTTCGCCGTTGTGTATTTTGCTATCCCATCGAAATAATATTTAAGTAAGAAATTAAGAATAAAATGATCGACATATTATGAAAGAATAATTAATTCACAAATTAATTCGGTCGCTAATTACTCTTGATTCAAAAGTGCGAGCACAGTTTTTTTTATTTTTGAACTACCATGATCACGCGCATCTCAAACTATAAAAACCAGTTGTTTACATCGAAAATAAAATAAATCAGGACTGAAAGGGCTAAACTCTGTTGCTCTTTGGCGCCCCACAGTCGCCCCTGAGGAAGGGTCCGAGTTGGACCCGAAACGTCGGGTTTTTTAGAGTAAAAGAAGTTTTTTACTTTTATAATTCGTTGGTTGGTGTAGATGTTTTATAATTCGTTGGTTTTCTTTTCAACCAGACAGAACGCTGTCAAATGTTCACCTTTAAGTATGTATATATATAGAAAAGCCACAAAGAAAAAAATTGGCCGCGTATCTGCGTGCTTCGCTGCAAATGTCGTCTAAAGACGATAGAAGATGCGCTGCATGAGATATGGACGCCATCTGGCAATACGGCGGTGACCAACGCGACCGGCAGGGGCGCCAGGCAGCCCGAACACGCGGTTTGGCGCGAAGCGCTGAAGCAGAAGAAACGTCCTTACTCAACGAGTACTCTCCACACACTCTTTTATTTAAACGTCGCCTGAGTAAAACAGGAATGCCAGAGCGGCGCCCCATGGCATTCGTACAGTGCAATACAGAACCGAAACCGAAACACAAAAATGAGCTCGTGCAGAGGGCACGGAGGAAGGCAAGATTCAGCGCAGTCGCATTTTCAGCGCAGCTTAAGAAACTAGGGTCTTTAGAATTACGTATGTATGCATTTTCTTTTAAAGGAACACACCACCTAATACTTACCTAGTGATGTTCCGCCTCAGATATGCGTAATGTTTGCTTTTTGATCGACAATGTACACAAGTATGAACCTAGTCGGCCGTTCAAGATGGCTGGCCCTTGGGCAAGTGGTTCAACTTTTGCCCAGTGGCTGAATCGTCATTCAGGCTACGAATTTTGTGTATCTATGGGCCAGCTCAAGCAGTTACGTCTAACGATTTTTTCCTGACCTGGACGTGTATTTTCTTGACGGTCGGGATGTCATACTCGCCGGGGATTTTAACTGTGTATTAGACACGCGAGCTGACGTGCAGGGTCCGGGATGGGGTCGATCTGAGTGGAACGCACGCGAGCTGCGTCGCCTGGTCCAGCACTTCTGCTTGATAGATGCGTACAGACTAGTACATGGACCACAATATGCCTGGATTTGGCGGCGTGGTTCATCGTCTAGTAGATTGGATCGCTTCTACGTCCCACGTGCGCTAGCTTCTTGCGTGTCGTATACAATTACCATGATCCCCTGTTTATATTTCTGACCATCGACCAGTGGTGCTCGAGGTTTGCTTTACCTTTTCTTCCTCAGTGAGACCATGGCGTCTTGACATCCGCGTTCTGCATGACACGCGTTCGCGCTCCAGTTTGTCTAGAGTCTTGCGCGCCTCCCTGTTCGGTTCCGGTCCCCAGTCGTGGGACGCGCTCAAGGTACAGTGGCGTCTACACTGCTCAGTCGAAGGGCGTGCTCTCAGACGCCGTATGTCGGAAGAACTAGCAGACACTGCCACAAAGCTACGCATTGCTCTTCGGGCGGATCGACTAACTCCATTGATGCGCTCAAGGCAGCGAGAGTTACGGGGACGTTTCCAACGCCTTATTGCCGCATCGTCGTTATCGGCGGCTGCTTGGCGTTGCATACGTAATCCATGTGCTCACCCCGAGGTTCAGCGCTTTGCGAGAAGCTCGCTTCTCAGACACTCGAGTCCGTTGGGAACTCAGGCCGCCAGAGCCCTTCCCGCTGCGTTGCCACCCACGCGTGATCGATCATTTTTCATAGCTCACTTTGAAAACATGGCTCGTACGACAATGTCAGCGCATCATGGTACCGCCGAGACATTCACAATGTTTAGTGGGCTGCCTCAGGTTCCACCAGAAGTAGCTGCACAACCTTGTGCAATTCCGTCAGCTGATGAGGTGAAAGAGGCATTGTCTTCCATGAAGCGCGGTTCGGCTCCTGGGCCGGACGGGTTGCCCGTTGAGTTTTATTTAACCTTTTGGGATGACATTGGTGCCACTTTCACTTCTGTTATTTGCCGTTGCTTCGAGAACTTTGATTTCCCTGATAGCTTTCACGATGGAAAAATTGTGTTAATACCGAAACATGACCCATCGTCTGTTCGCCCAGAGGAATGGAGACGAATTACGCTTCTCAACGTTGATTACAAAACTTTTGCAGCAGTTGTCACTCGCCGTTTGAGAAGCCTGACGCCTTCCTTAATAGGACATCATCAGGCGTGCTCGATTCTTGGAAGAGAAATTCATAGTCTCTCCTTTGTTACGCGCGATATAATTGCGTGCACGTTGGCGAGATCAGCACGTGGACTCTTGGTTTCACTTGATCAAGAAAAGGCATTCGATCGCCTTGAGCACAGCTACATATTTAGCGTAATGGTGGCGTTTGGCTTCCCGCAAGACTTCGTTGAGCTTCTCAGAAACGCATACAGCAATATACACAGCATGCTGTTTCTTGATGGTTATGAAAGTGCCCCATTTCCTGTTACCCGCGGAGTTCGTCAAGGTTGTCCTCTCTCCCCAGTACTTTTTGTACTCAGCCTCGAACCATTCCTGCGCTCCCTACTTAAAGATCCATATATTAGAGGCCTTCCACTACCTGGTAGTGACACCGTGAAGGTGACAGCTTTCGCTGATGACATCACGTTGTATCTAAAGAACGAGGACAGCTTATCCCGTTGCCTACGGCTTTTTGCTGAGTATGGGTCTATTTCAGGTGCTGCATTAAATTTTTCGAAATGTCGATATTTGTTCATTGGTGCTCCAGATATCTGCCTAAGTCCCTTTTTCGGTCTTGAAAAAAGCGACTCTATTCGCATTTTAGGGCTTGATTATGGCTACTACGGCATATCGGCCTCCATGTGGGTTTCAGTTCTCGAGAATGTAAAATGACAAGTCCGGGATGCGCAAGAATACGAATTACCACTGTTGGAAAGAAGGTACTTAGCACAGACTGTATTTTGCGGCCGTGCATGGTACATTTCTCATGTCATACAACCTCCATTGAGAATAACTCAGTCGTTGCAATCCCTTCTTGGCTCGTTTTTCTGGTCAGGTGGACCTGAGCTGGTTTGCCGAGCTGCGCTTGGGCAACCACGTAACAGGGTGGATTCGCGTTCCCGTCTGTGTCTGTTCGCTGCCGGCTGCTTGCTCTGCGATTCTTGCTTCGTTTGTTACACGGTGATCAGCCGCGCGTGATCTTGCCTGCTATTTCTTAGGAACTAAGATACGTTATTTGTTACCGGGAGCACGGATTAACTCTGCGCCGCAAGCACTTAACATACCTGCATTTTACTCCACGGCAGTGGCATTTTATCGCCACGCTCAGCAGGTTTGCCCAGATATAAACATTCTAGAAAACCGTGTTGTAGACACAACGGCGGCGCTGCTGCTCCCTCTGGTTCCTCCAGCTCGTCTAACGCGTTCCAGCCGTGTCTCGTGGAGCGCGATAACGGCATCCTTTCTGCCTGGCCATCTCCGCGACTTCATGTGGCGGCTGGGATGGAGAGTACTCCCAACACGAGACAGACTGGAGAGGTGGGGCATGGTGCCATCTTCCACTTGCCTGAACTTTCCGCTACAAGAGTCTAACCAGCATGTGCTGCAGCAATGTGTAATTGCACGGGTATTTTCTAGAGCCGTTAACACTGGTTTCCGTGGCCTAGGAGTTAATCGTTTTGTCACATCTGGTCGTTGCTCGCGTAGTCGCTTTGCACGCCTTCTAATTGCTGCGGGGGCTTTTTGTTTGTGGCGTAATAGGTGCGAGGCTGTTGCAGCCGGTCACCGTCGTCCTTTGCTTCCAATTTTTGGAACGGTTGTACTCGGAACTGCTGTCCTTTTTGTCGGAGGAATTGTTCTTCCTTGGGGAAGAGGAAGTTCTACGGCAGTGGTCGTGCCGTTTCCTGTCGGTAGTTAATGGACGTGTGCGGCTAGCTTTTCTTCTGACCTGGTTCTTGTAGCCAGGTTATCACACAGTGAACAATATTGCATAAAATCTGTTTGTATTTATTATTTCTGTATATGCATATCCCCGTAGCCATGCAGGTTCTTGTATATACACACTTCATGCTAAAACTGTCAATTATGTAAATTACATGTACCATAAAATATGCTGTACATAATGCTGTACATATTTGCTGGCACGTTCAGCAAGTCATGTGTATATACATAGTCATGTACATTGTGTATATTGTGATAAGTGTGCGCATGCTAGTTCTTAGTAGCATGCATTAGGGACACCCTGTGAACTTCGACATTTCTGTTTAAACGTTTTATGTGTATTGTGTTTCGTCATTTGTGTATGTATATGTTCTTGTTGTACGGACACTGTTTCTAAATGTTCGTAACGTCCTACGATGAAATAAACTTTTTCTAAACAGACAGACTGAAATTTCTCCGTTTAAGTGTCCCAAGAAAGACTATCGTCTTTAATAATTCAGAAATTCTTTCCGACGCGCGGAATCGAACGGGCGACCTCTCGCTTTGCAACCCGCCGCGTTAGGCGTTAGGCCACGACAGCACCGTCTTTCAGCCTGCTAACGGCGAGCTATTTATATACAGCATGTAATTCAGCGTGCTTTCTTAGTGGCCACATAGATGGCGCGATGTGCGCGTGTGTGGCGTGCTTTAAAGATCGTCGCCTCGCTCCAGCGAACGCCGTTGCTCTTCGCTCTACAGGGCGTGGTCGCTTTCGTGCGCTTATCGAGGAAAGAAGGGGCGGCCGGTGGGGTGCTTCGCTTCGCTCGCTGCAGCGGCCGCGTTTGCGAAAAGAGGGGGGGGGGGCGCCACTGTCTCGGCAGCCGAGTAGGTCGTGCTCTACATGGGCTCCGTACGTTTTCACGCGCATCCCCGGAAATTCTCATCTTAGCGAATTTGCACCAATACCAGCGGATTCCTGACGTCTCCGGGAATCTCTGGACGCCTTCCTCGACGTAAGTCGACCGTTTTCAAGTCTTTTACGGCAAGTTTTCCGTCCCGCCACGCCCCCGGCCAGTTAAGCCTAACGCGCCGTGTCGCGCTCGTAATCTGTCGACGCGGCCTCGCCGCCCGCTTCGTTGGGCGTCGAGCGCGCTCGCGGGCTGCCGGCGTACCATGAAGGAGATCGTCGCGGGCACGGAAATTACCCCAGAAGAATTTGAAGCCAGCGAATGGCTCACGCAAGTCAACAAGAGCCGTGAAGCCCGCACATCGAAAGGGACCACCATCCCCCCGGCTTCCGACACCCAGAACGGACGATCTACGTCCTATAAGACCTCAAATGCCTCGAATGATGATACCGCAGCGACCGATCGTTCGCTCACACCACGCCAACGTGGGCGGCGACTAGCTCTCAACTCGGTGGCTTCAAAGCAGCCTCGACTGCCCAGCGATGCCCTCAAGCTCATCGTCCGCCCCAGGGGAGGACTGCTACTCTCCAAGATTACCAACTTTATACTATTCGAAGCGGTTTGCACTGCAGCAAACTTTCCCAAGTCCTCAGTTCGCGGCGAAACCTCATTCAAGTAAACCCCAAGCAGAACACGTTCGCCTATTGCACCCCGGCCGTCGAACGAGCCGAACGGGTGCTGCGACTTAAGGAATTGGTGATTGGGACCCACACGTACGAAATTTCAGTGTACTGCGCACCCGATGAAAGTCAAGGACGCGGTGTGATCCGGGGCGTTGACCTCCGCCTAGACCGCCAAGGTATCCAAGAAGAATTAGAAGACCCCCGTAACCCTCCCATCGTTGACTTTCGCCGTCTGGGGAACACCACCGCCGTGCTGTTGACCTTCAAGGAACCTCGTGTTCCCATGTGGATCTACCTCTGCAATGCCCGTCACCGTTGCAACCTGTACAAGAAGAAGTTCGAAGTATGTTACCGGTGCAGTGAACTTGGCCACAGAGCTGACGTGTGTGCCAGTACAGTGATCAAGTGTAGGGGCTGCGCCATCCCCGACCCACCCAGTGACCACGTATGCGTCCCGACGTGCCGCCTTTGCGGAAAACAGCATATCACCGGCGACAGCCGTTGTAAGGAAATCTACAGGACCCCGTATATCATAAAGCGGCGCCAATGGGAGGCCCTCCAGCTGGAAGAAGACTCCAAGCAACAAGATCAAGCGACCCAACGGCGGGTCGCCCTTAAACGCTCCAGTCGCTGGGACCGTCAACGGTCTGGTAGTACCCAGCGCAAGCACAGGGACCGTTCTGCCTCGTTCCCACCACTTGAGGCCGACTCTTCCCACAAGTCATCACGGCCATCGTCCAGCTCGAGGGCGCCTACCTCTGCTACTACTCCGCCAGGTCTACCGGCGGGGAAGCCACATGGATCCACAGTTCCCGGAACTCCTTCCGCGGCGCCACCGGTGAGTACGCAGGGAGGGACTACCAACACTACACTTGAAAAAGCCATTACTCACCTCACTGCGGTAGTCACACAGCTAGTGCACATGGTTACAACAATAGAACAGCGCATAGGGTCCAGTGCTTTTTCACATCCACCTTCCATGACAAAAACATCCACATCCACCCCCATGGATACTGAATCGTTGGCATGCACAGCTACAAAACGAAAGGCCTACGAGGTGGGCGGTTCACAACCGGGTGACACTCAGGCCCAAATTGAACGCCTTACGTCAGCTCTGACTATGAGTGAAACACGCACAGACCAACGCTTCGCGGCTCTGGAAGCCACTATGGAGAAATATTTCGAAACACTCACAGCGCAGTTCACCCAGCAACTTGACTCGTTGAGTAAAGCACTAGACGCTCGGTGCAAATCTTATGACGCTGCCCTTGGCCCCGCTTCGTCCTCGGTGACAGGCGGCACAAACTCTCATCCTAATCATGGCGGGCCGCTTGCGTAACACCACCATCTGGCAGTGGAACTGTCGGGGCTTCGCGCGTAAGCGTCCTGTTCTCCAGCAGTTTCTTGCCTCCCGCGATCGTCCAGAAATCATAGCGCTTCAAGAGGGTGGCAAGCACGCTCAGTTAGCCGGATACAAGACATACACGTCGGGGCGCGCCAACTGTCAGGTGGCAGTCTAGTGAAACGTAACATGAATGTCATCCCCCATGACATTGGCTCTAATTTCCCCGATCACGTACTTTTAGAAATTTTGCCCCGCCCTTCTCGTAAACCTGGTCACTGTCTTTTTGTGCTCAACGTCTATAGTCCTCCCCGCGACCGCCGTGTCGAATTCGGCCCCCTATTTCTCCGTGTTCAACAACTAGCCCGCACCAGCCGCATATCATAATGGGGGACTTCAATGCTCCCCACCCATCGTGGGGTTACCACTACGATTCTCCCAAAGGCCGTTCTCTATGGGAAGAGTGGCACTCGCTACACCTAAATCTTCTTACCGACCCAGCACATCCAACGCGTAGAGGGGTGGGAGTGGCCCGTGACACCACACCGGATCTCACCTTCGTGGGGCCCGGAGTAAATGCCACCTGGTGCAATACACTAGAAACTTTCGGCAGTGACCATTATGTTCTGGAAATAGTCATCCAGGAGCCCACGCGTGAGCGTCTTCGTTCAGCTAGACTGACCGACTGGGACCGCTTTCGTACCCAACGACAAGCATCGGGGACCTCTCAGCGTATTACTGATATTTCCAGCTGGTCCGCTACCCTCCTTCAGCACGTCGCGGACGCCACAACGGACATCGAAGTCGAGAAGTCGGTGCCTAGCTGTGACCGACACTACGCCAAGCTTTGGGCGAGGAAACGCAAACTTGAGACCCTTCTGCAGACCCGAAAATGGGATAAAGACATCCGCCGCCGGTTGCTATGCCATAGACCTCACCCGGCAGAACTGGAATGATATTTGTTCCCAAATGGATAAGGCTCCTAACTCGAAGAACACATGGCAACTGCTCCGTCACTTGCTGGATCCTGATGGTGGCAAGCTGCAAGCTAAATATCAACTTGAACTTATCTTTCGTGAATATTCCGGCTCGTCCGCTTCCCTGCGTCAAGAGCTCATCAACACCTACATCCGTCCTGGACCCGTCATCCCTCTTCCTGCATATCAGGGGGTAGGTAACCCGCTCCTTGATGCCCCCATAACTAGAGCAGAGGTGCGGGCGGAACTAAATCGTCTCAAGACAAATTCTGCAGCTGGTCCCGATCGAGTCACCAATCGCATGCTCCGAAACCTGGACGATTCTTCTATCCAAGCCCTCACGGACTATATGCAGCAATGTTGGGAGCAAGGCACCATTCCCCAGAGCTGGAAACTTGCCAACCTCATTCTGATTCTCAAACCGGGAAAGAGCCCCACGCTTGCCAATTTGCGTCCCATCTCCCTCACATCTTGTGTGGGCAAACTGATGGAACATGTTGTCCAGACCCGTCTTATCCGCTACTTGGAGGATCATCATCTACTTCCCGATACCATGTTCGGCTTCCGCCCACACCTGGCGGCGCCGGATATTATGCTCCTACTCAAACACCAGGTGCTCTACAACCGCACTCCAGACACCCAAGTCATTGTTGGTCTTGATGTTTCCAAAGCCCTTGATAATGTACATCGCACCGCCATCCTGCAGAATTTACAGGCTTTGGGAGTGGGGAACAGGACGTATACATATGTGAGGGATTTCCTTACCAATCGCCAAGTGCAACTTGACACCGGCGAAGGAGAGCTTTCCACCATCACGCCCGGCAGTCGTGGAACACCTCAAGGCTCCGTGCTATCCCCACTCCTCTTCAATGTTGCACTGTTAGGACTTCCCGAACTTCTGGCTGACATCCCAAATCTGCATCACACACTCTATGCAGATGACCTCACGCTGTGGGTTACACGAGGTAGCGACGGCCAAATCGAAGAAACCCTACAAACAGCCATCGACCGCGTGGGCAGCTATCTCTCTACGGTTGGCCTGTCCTGCTCGGCAACCAAATCCGAGTACATTGTTATTCCATCACAGGGACGCAAACCTAAACAGGTCTCTTTCCATCTCCAAGTACAGGGGATGCAAATCCCTCAAACAGATCACATCCGCATCCTAGGACTGCACCTACAGGCCAATGGTGGCAACTCCACCGCTCTTCAGCGAATCGACCAATCTGCCATCCAAATTGGTGGCCTTCTCAAGCGGGTTGCCAACAAGCACGCAGGCATGCGCGAATCCAACCTTCTTCGGCTGGTTCAGGCATTTGTCTGCACACGCGTCACCTACGTGGCCCCCTACCTCCGCCTTATGCGCGCTGATCTCGATCGCCTCGATGCTTCGCTTCGCAAGGCATAGAAGACCGCCTTAGGACTCCCAATGTCCACTTCTACCTCCAAACTTATGGCCCTTGGGGTGTCGAACACGGTCAACGAGCTTATTGAAGCTACCCTCACGTCCCAGTACCAGCGACTCTCACTCACGCATGCGGGACGCGCTGTATTGCACCAAATTGGACTCATCCCCACGCGGGCGGCCACCACTTACCAAGACATACCGACAGCTCAACGACTCAGCCTCTGTTTTCCTCCACTCCCCAAACACATGCACCCCGAACATCACGCGGATCGCAGGGCCGACCGTGCGCGCCAACTACAGAAACGTTTCGCAAGTCGCTCCGATGTCACCTACACAGACGCCTCTCGGCACCCACATCGTTCAACAATGGTGGCTGTCGCCCTGGCCCCACACCGCGGTTGGAGCACGGCATGCAGTGTAATTCACTCCACCGATATAACAGTTGCTGAAGAGGTTGCCATTGCTTTGGCAATGACCGACCGTACAACCAAGGTGATCGTAAGCGATTCCCAACTCGCCATCCGAAATTTTGACGCGGGCCGTATCTCTACACAGGCATACTCAATCAAAAGGACCACACCCCACCTACCTCACCTCGCCTTCTTATCTGGACCCCGGCCCATGAATCTCTTAGTGGAAATGTGCAGGCACACACTCTCGCCCGAGATGTCAACTACCGGGTGGTGTTCCTTACGCCTCACACTTCCCATTCTTCGCCCTCGCAGGCCTGCGAAAAACAAACTTTTGTTTACTTACACAGACATTTTACAGCACTACAGACTAGGCCGTCTCCACTACCCTCCAGCTCATAAAGACCTCCCCCGACGTGATGCCGTCCTGTGGCGCAAGCTTCAGACAGGTGTCTTTCCCAACCCCTGGCTTTATAGCAAGGTATACCCACACCTCGTGACACCACACTGCAGATACTGCTCACAGTCAGCCACCCTCATACACATGGCGTGGACGTGCCCACAGTACGCTGACGCTTCACACACAGAAGATACGTGGGAGTCCCTTCTGCGTACCACCGACTCGGCACAGCAACGCCGGGTAATCTCACGCGCATTGGAGGCCGCGGCGTCCCAAGGCATTCCCGCTGACCTCCTCTAAGCAGCGTAACCGATCTCTGGGTCAGTCCTCTCTTTTGGGTGAAATAAAGTTTTGATCATCATCATTGCGAAAAGAGCGCGCTGTTCAAACAGAAATAAGTAACAACTGTGACAATTAGTTCGCGCTCGTCTTGTGTGTACCTGTTCGTTCGTTTCGTGCGTCGTGCTTTATGTTTGAGCAGTGCGCTTCAAGTGTCGAGCTTTGACGCATTAGTTCGCGCTCGTTCTGTGTGCGCTCTTTTCGTGCGTCCTTTGGGCTCGAGCGACACGCTGACAATTTCGAGCTGCTTTCCGTTCTTCGCGTTACATTACATTTTATTGCTATCGCATTCATTGCTTCGCCGTTGCGGCGAAACTGTGACTTTTTTATAGTAAGAAACTCTATGGGTGGCATGCTTTAAACCAGCAGCAAGTACGCGCGTGATACTTTTTCGAAGTTGCGATGCACCCACTACGTGTTCGTAAGGGAATAGCGCAGAAATGTGTGTGCCTTTTGTAATGGGCGGCCGGCTTTAAACCACCAACTCGTTATGCAGTTCACATGGTTTGACGCCCGATGGCAATATACGCTTGTACCCCGTTTTACTGCGATATTACATCTCGTGCTGTGACACCTGTACACAGGACGCGTATGTTTGTGAAGCATTAAAGTTAATTTCAGTGCAGTTCCAAGCAATGGAGTGGCATACCCATTAGGAATAGTATGTCAACAGGCGTAGAATGGCTTTTGGGTGGCACGAGATAACGTATGCTGTACGAATTTAAATCGAGTTGTTTTTTAAAAGCCCTTTGTAGAACGTCCCAAAAGAGTATGGCGTCTTTGCAGCTGATGAAGCAATGTTCTATAGTTTCCGGAACTTCACAGAGGCGACAATTACCTGAAGATACAAAGATGCATTTGCTGCTTAACCAGGTCTTCACAGACAGCGTCTGTGCATGCACTCTGTAGAAGAATGTCTTGGATATTGGTGAAATAGGCATTTTCTTCACACGCACAAGCACGTCGTGTGCAGGCAATCCAACATATAGTGAGCGGTGCAAAGGTGCAGGAAACAACATATCTAATATGGCATTATATAGATCTTTTCGTGAACTAGAGAATAGATAGTCATTAGAGAACCTTACTGTCAAAAACCGCACTGATTCATACATTTCACTAATGGGTATGCACGGTTCATGGAAAACTCGCATGTTAGACAGGCATGCGGAAGCCATGGTATCATCGCGGTTGCAGTTCATTCAAATGACTCTTCAGCTAGAAGACTTTTATCAACAATTACAGTTTCAACCGGACTGGTATGAACTCTTCATGAAATGTATAGCTTTAATACCCTTTTAGGACTTCTGTGTAACGCCTGTACGCTGGTAGAGGCCGCCTCTAGTATTTTGTTCGCTATGTATGCTAATTACGCACGTTTGTATTAAATACCATGAAAGAAAATACAACAATGGAATGGCATTGTCTTTTGTGTAACAAACCAGAAACTGTAGAGCATGTTTTTGTTGACTGTTGGGACGCTGTGTTTTATTGGGATGTGCTGCAGAGAACATTGAAGAAGGAACTACCAATTGATGCCTACGGAATTCGTTTTGTGCCTGTCACGTATGGATATACGAAATGCTGAGCCACAAGCGCGATAGGTTAACGCCTATTTTGTTGAACAGATCACGAAGCTCAGAGAAGTGCTGGAGCACCGAGGGGTAAGTGATGAAATCATTTGTATACTAGATACACTGAAAGAGTTAAAAGTGCATATGTAGATCCAGCCAGCCTTACGCATGCTGGTGGGTGATGTGTGGCACATGTGTATATGTATATAACGTATTAACATTGCAATAAAAAGAAACAATGGAGTGGCTCTGTGGTAGAACATCTGTTTGCCACGTAGACGGCCTGGGTATGATTCTCACTGCAACCTAAGATTTTTTCTCATTTTTATTTTATGCAAGATTATGATTTTTCGCTCACAACCAGCGACGCCTACACCGGGATTTCTGCGGAACGAGCTCTTTAAAGCTATCTCGTTAAAACGGGCTCCCACCCTTCTCCCAATCCATGTTTTTCTCACTCATAAACTACGGAATGCATATGCTCCATTATTGACTTTTCTTAAAGAGACATTTGTAAACGCCTGCGTGCATCCCTCATTTAATCCGTGAGCTTTCATACTTAAGTCAACGGAGGACAAACCATTGGGAAACCATTAGATATTACAGTTGAAACAGAGTTCACAACGAAATCGATGCATGCTTTCATGATGTTTTCAAATTTAGATGTCATGCGTTAAGACCAAAACTCATACCTTAAATCGTCGGCTGACTTTGATTACCGATGAACTCATATGACGTAGATGTCATGTTTTGTTCATGTACGCACTACAACGGGTTCATTTTGAACTCGGTTACAGCGCAACACTTGACAAGAACAAAAAATAAGGATACGAACAACACCCTTGTCCTTGTTTAGTGTTGCGCTGCAAACAAGTTCAAAATGAATCCCAACCATTTGGCCCAACTTCCCGTCTTGCTACAACGGGTGACGACAGCGATAAACAGCCAAACTTTTCTGGTTGGTTTCTAAGTGCATTGATTTGTGCTACCTTCAGAAACCAAATAGCTGTTCTCTTTCCAATGGTTTGATTGTCTTATTTGGGGAAAACTGTCATTCACTTTTTTCACTGTGGCGAACACTAGACCTGAGCAAAATTTTGTTTCGAGAGTGATTCTATGCATTGAAAGAGCATGAAAACACTAGAGCATGGAAGCGCCCAAAATTTTAATTACTTAACCTTCGTCAAATGGGTATATTATGACATTTCATTTAAAAATTACATAAATGCATTATTTATTTACACAAGGTGTTTTATTTTTTAGACAACAAAGTTTGTTTTATAAAGTGCCATGACCGTAAGGCACCTGTCGTTTTCGCACACAAACGCTACGTCGAGGTCGAAATATTTGCCGCATCTTAATTTACATTGACATGCGTAGTCAACAAGCACTCGTTAATTACCTTTTACAACATAGCTGTTAAGGTCGAGGTGAGCCATGTGTCGTAGATAGAAAATGATCATTATCATGAACCAGCACGTGCCATTTTCGTCCTCTTCTTCATCGCCTTGCTCTTCCGCTTCGCTACCAGAAGACGTGTGCCGATTTGTCCGGCGAGGGATGCAATAACACAGGCGAGATACCAAGTAGAGAGAGAGAGAGAGAGAGAGAGAGAGAGAGAGAGAGGGTGAAAGAGGGAAAGAGAGAGAACGAAACAGAAAAAAGAAAGAAGAAGAGAGAATCTCATCTCTCGTTTTCCTGAGGCGCGATTGGAAATCGCGTACCCACTCCAAAGGCGAGCGTCCTAACCACTTGGCTATCCAGGCACGCTGGCAGAACAGAGCATAGCGTTGCGGAGTATGCATAGCAAGGTGGTGCGAAAGGAAAGTGACGGTGAGGAGGAGAGATGTGAGGTTTAGAAGGAGAGAAAGGAGGATGGGAGAAAGAATATAGAGAGAGAGTACGGAGAGGGAGAGAGAGAAAGAAATAGAAACAGAGAAATTGATAGAAAGTAAAAGTGGGAACAGAGAAAAACAAGGCGAGAGACCGTGTACATAAAGAGATGGATATAAACAAAGACATCGATAAAGAAGAGAACAAAAATAGGAAAAGAACTTCAAGTAGAAAACAGCGCTACGAGACGGGACAAAGAAAGGGCACAAACACGGCGCTGACTATCAACCAAATGTGCTTTTATTCCACCAGTCCGCATATTTATCCTCCACCATGACTAAAGAAAGCATAACAAAAACACCAGAAAAAACCGGTCAGCCTGCGCAAAGGCAAGAAAAAAAATTAACTCGACAGAATTTTTATCTCCTTCGGAAACAGTGAAATCGAGGGGAGGCTAACACATGCCTCGCCGCCTTTACAAATGTGATACGCTTCAGAAACGAGACGCGCACGTTCGTCATAGTACTTTGATAGGAAACTCGTATCTTTAAAAGATGGCTGGCAGCCGCATTCATTGCAATGAATGGACAGTTGACTGACTGTCTTTTGCTTGTTTAGAGACCTTGTTCGCGTGCTCGCGCAAGCGGTCATTAGCACACCGGCCAGTTTGACCAACATAGTAACGCCCGCAGGAAAGAGGGATCTTGATGTTGAGCTACTCAGAACTTACAAAACATATCGTAATAGTCTAACGAAAGCAATTAGAAAGGCTAAGGATAACTATTTCTGTGACCTTTTTTCTATGTCTGAGTCAAGAGCAGACATAACGTGGAAAAATCTAAACGCTTTATTAAATCGATCGAGGCATTCAGGAATTTTAACACAAATAAGACAGAATGACGACGAATTTAGTGGAAAACGACTAGCAGATTTGTTCAATGATTATTTCGTCAATATTGATACCGGAGAAATTAATGACAATGCCCTGCATTACTTAGAACGTACTTGCGACAAAACGTTTTTTCTTAACCCTGTTACAACCACAGAGGTGATCTCTACTTTTGTAGGGCTCAACAACAGTGCTAGTAGCGATGCTGATGGTATTAAAATAAAACCTGTCAAACACGTGATAGACCTTATAGCACCTAGCCTAACACATGTTTTTAATCTTTGCTTAGCAGAAGGGGTTTTCCCAAAACGAATGCAAATAGCCAAAGTAACTGTTCTGCACAAAAAGGGAGACAAAAATAGTATAGCTAACTACAGGCCAGTATCCCTCTTGCCCATATTTTCTAAAGGCCTCGAAAAAGTTTGTTTGTCAAGACTGATCAGCTTTTGCGATAAACATGAGATAATACATACGGCGCAATTCGGCTTCAGGAAAAAGCGCTCAACAGAACTCGCTCTGTTAGAACAGAAGGAGTTCATTTTGAATGCTTTTGAACATCGACACTTGGCTCTGGGCATCTACGTAGATTTCACGAAGGCTTTTGATTATCTTAATCATAGCCTGTTACTAAAAAAACTCGAAAAGTATGGATTTCGCGGTAAGGTATTGGCCCTTCTCCGCTCTTATTTAGGTTGCAGGCAGCAATTTGTAAATATAAACGGCCATTCTTCCGACATCAAACCAATTTTGTCCGGTGTTCCACAAGGAAGTATCTTGGGTCCATTTCTATTTAACTTGTACATTAATGATATTGTCAATATTGATAAAACCACAAAATTTGTAATTTACGCCGATGACACGACTTTACTTTTCTCCGGTACGGTATTGTCGGATATAATGGATAGAGCAAACAATACATTAACGCAGCTAGGTAAGTGGACCGATTACAATGCATTAAAGATTAATACTACCAAAACAAAAGCTGTAGTTTTCCGGCCAAAAAACAGGGACGTGGTCACCGATGCAGTTTTAGTGTATAACGGCGCACTTATAGACAGAGTTAAAACATTTAAGATACTAGGTGTAATATTTTCGGAAACAATGTCTTGGGACGACCATGTTAGTTATGTAGCACAAAAATTATCTAGCATTGTAGGGATAACGTATCTAAACAGACGAACTCTCCCCACGTACGTTAAACTTCTTATCTATAACTCGCTATTTTATTCACATGTAATCTACTGTCATCTTGTATGGGGATCAACGACATTCACGAATTTACGAATACTGTACTCCCTTCAGAAAAAAATGTTAAGGTATATATATAATGTGGCTTTTGATCATCCTTCAGCGTCGCTTTTCCATAGGCATCATACTCTACGTATTCCATCTCTCTATTCTTACCGCCTGTCCATAGCATACAAATCCGAAATTAAAGATAACGGCCATTTCCTAGCTCGATTAGCCTGTTTAGAAAGGAGGATGCAGCCATATTCAGTGCGCCATCCAGAGACTTGGAAAGTACCGTTATGTCGAACAAATTACGGGACACAAATGCTAAAACACAAGCTTCCGGAGTTACTAAACTTGTTTAGCAACCAAAACATTGCACCGGAGAGATCATCTACAAAAAAACTGCGTACTTTTTTTTTTTCAAATGTTGAAGTTTAATTGTATTCATAGTTTTGCAGTGGTTCTCCCCTCATATTTCTAATGCTTGTTTTGAAACAATTTTTTATGTTCTGTAAGCACCATTGTCATTTTATAAATCTAACCCATACGTTGTCTCGTTTGCCCATGATGAATTTCAACACTGGTTTCTCTAGGCACGAATATTTTCTCAAAAATGTTTTCTAGTTACGAATGTTTTGTGATAACAAATGTTGTGTGATTACATGATATTTTCAATGAAAATGAATTGTATTATTTCCAAATGTTTTCTCTCTTCCATGTCTTAATTTTTTTTCTTGATGTTTCTTTGCCCTGTTTATGTACACTGTTTAATAACCTGTCACTTTGCGTTCTCATTGTCATTCTGGTTATTCAATATGTTCAGCACAGTCTGCTGTAAACGCGCCGAAGTGTACATTTTGGGGGGCCGGAGCTAGTCAAGCTGCTCGTCAGCTTTTTCTCCCTGCCTCCCTCATCTTATGCTTGATGAAAAATAAAGGACCTATTATTATTATTGTACACAACAGAATCGCAACATTCAACAACTTCTTACTACATCTTTCCGTCTTGGTTTCTCTGTTTACCTGCTGACACAGGCTGCCAAGTTTATTTTTGGCAGAGAATAACAACCTTACCCCAGCCCTATTGACCACCTTTTTAAGATTATGTGCCACCTGGTGCACATACGGGATGACTGCAACTGGTCGCTGGGGGTGTGTCGGTGATGGCACAGCTGCTGAGACCCTGTTCTTAAAGCAAGAAAGGAGGCTTTCAGCGATGCTGGTCAATACAGTTTCCGGGAAACCTGCCAGCTTCAAACGTGCTAATTGACAAGAAAAACTCTCCTCAACCTGGTGGTCACAGGACCTCTCAAGCGCCGCCTTCATACAGGCCCTGGCAATGCCGCGCTTCACAATCTTCGAGAGCGCGGACGAGAAAAGGAGAAGGCTCTTCTGCGACCTAGGCGCACAACCCCAACAAACATGGTCGTTTGAGAACAAGAGTTCCAAGTCCAAGAAGCGTAGCCTATTGTCTAAGGGATGCTCGGTGGTCAACTCAAGTGGACTTAATTCCGTAAGGAATACGTCAAAAATTCCAGCAACAGGCTGTACGTCAAGAGGGTTAGTGCAATAAAATACTAAAATGTCGTCCACGTACGGCATCACCTTTACCACGCTAGTCTGTCTAAGCTTGCTGTGAAGATTACGGTCATAGCGGGCTAGTAAGATGTCGCTGAGAACAGGGGCGATGCATGAGCCAATGCAGACCCCTTTTCGCTGAATGAAAAGCTTATCGTCAAAACTTATAAAAGTGGATTGCATGTAAAACGTTAGGAACTCTAAAAATTTGTCGACCGTGATTCCACATGCATTCTGAAACTTAACAACACCGTATCCGTCAATGCAATTACTAACTTCGGCACACACATCGTTCTGAGGCAACGAGTAGTATAAGTCCTTGATGTCGACTGAAAAGGCACGCACACCCACTGGGCATTCATCTCGGGGATAGGCAGAAACAGTACCTGGGCTCCTTATGAGGTAGGGGTCGTCGATGTCAAGTAGGCACAAGAACCTTTGCAGGAACGCACCACCTTCTCGCTGCCAGGTACCGCGCTCGGAAACGATGGCCCGGAACGGGCAAAGTTCTTTGTGAGTCTTGGCGCTGAAAAAGGCTGAAAGGCTGGTTCCTTTGCAGGCCTTCACGGATGATGCCAGTTTGGAAAGTCCAGCCCTTTCGCACAGCTGAACTGCCCTAGTTTTCACTTTCGTGAGGACCACTCCTTTCGCTTCGTGGAAGTTGCTGTTAATGGCCACTTGTGCCTTTTCCTTGTACATACCACGAGGCACCACGACGAATCCTCCCTCTTTATCAGACAGGAGCAGCTTCAGGCCGGCATCCTTAAGGACAGCAACCGCTGAGCGGAGCTTAACCGTATTGCCTTTCTTAACCCGCTGAGGCAGGCAGTCCACTCCTTCCCTGATTCACCGGTCAACTTCATCCGTCTTTGCTTTTCCAGCAGCTGTTCTGACGAGGCTGAGTAGTTCCGTCTTGTCCAAATCAGTGTGCTCACAGAACTTTGGCCCGAGTTTGAGAAGATCAGCTACGTTCTTCGGAACTGAGGCATCCCCGAGTACCTTGACATCTTTACCTTGCTCCGAATTCTGACGTTTGCTCCTAGGCAATCGAACGACCAGGTTGCCCCAGAGGAAGTCAGCTGTCTGAGACGCCAAACGCAAGTCTCCTAAAAACCTCCTTTGGGCACTGGGTGAAGACATTTCACTGTAGTTCACAAACTACAGGCAGTCCGTGAAGAAGCGAGCCTGTCGGAATGCCTCTGAACGCAAAATGCGGCACATTCTTTTGACATGGCCTTCTGAAGGCTTTAGAGCCCCGAAAAGACAGGCAACTTCAGGCGGCAGGTAGGAATGCTTGAGGGAGTAGGTGTAGAGGCGAGCTCCACAAGTTGCAGTGGCGAGCAGGTTTATGCAGACGACTAACGAATGTAAGCACGAGAAAGGCGTGAACGAAGAAAAACAGCCCGATGTAGTAGAAATGAACTGCAGTAGGGTACGGATTCGGGCTGGTTGGTGCATAACTTCAAGTAGAAAACAGCGCTACGAGACGGGACAAAGAAAGGGCACAAACACGGCGCTGACTATCAACCAAATGTGCTTTTATTCCACCAGTCCGCATATTTATACTCCACCATGACTAAAGAAAGCATAACAAAAACACCAGAAAAAACCGGTCAGCCTGCGCAAAGGCAAGAAAAAATGCAATCCACTTTTATAAGTTTTGACGATAAGCTTTTCATTCAGCGAAAAGGGATCTGCATTGGCCCATGCATCGCCCCTGTCCTCAGCGACATCTTACTAGCCCGCTATGACCGTAATCTTGACAGCAAGCTTAGACAGACTAGCGTGGTAAAGGTGATGCGGTACGTGGACGACATTTTAGTATTTTATTGCACTAACCCTCTTGACGTACAGCCTGTTGCTGGAATTTTTGACGTATTCCTTACGGAATTAAGTCCACTTGAGTTGACCACCGAGCATCCCTTAGACAATAGGCTACGCTTCTTGGACTTGGAACTCTTGTTCTCAAACGACCATGTTTGTTGGGGTTGTGCGCCTAGGTCGCAGAAGAGCCTTCTCCTTTTCTCGTCCGCGCTCTCGAAGATTGTGAAGCGCGGCATTGCCAGGGCCTGTATGAAGGCGGCGCTTGAGAGGTCCTGTGACCACCAGGTTGAGGAGAGTTTTTCTTGTCAATTAGCACGTTTGAAGCTGGCAGGTTTCCCGGAAACTGTATTGACCAGCATCGCTGAAAGCCTCCTTTCTTGCTTTAAGAACAGGGTCTCAGCAGCTGTGCCATCACCGACACACCCCCAGCAACCAGTTGCAGTCATCCCGTATGTGCACCAGGTGGCACATAATCTTAAAAAGGTGGTCAGTAGGGCTGGGGTAAGGTTGTTATTCTCTGCCAAAAATAAACTTGGCAGCCTGTGTCAGCAGGTAAACAGAGAAACCAAGACGGAAAGATGTAGTAAGAAGCACCGGCAAAAGTTTGTTGAATGTTGCGATTCTGTTGTGTACAAGATTCCTCTTTCCTGCGGGCGTTACTATGTTGGTCAAACTGGCCGGTGTGCTAATGACCGCTTGCGCGAGCACGCGAACAAGGTCTCTAAACAAGCAAAAGACAGTCAACTGTCCATTCATTGCAATGAATGCGGCTGCCAGCCATCTTTTAAAGATACGAGTTTCCTATCAAAGTACTATGACGAACGTGCGCGTCTCGTTTCTGAAGCGTATCACATTTGTAAAGGCGGCGAGGCATGCGTTAGCCTCCCCTCGATTTCACTGCTTCCGAAGGAGATAAAATTTCTGTCGAGTTAAATTTTTTTCTTGCCTTTGCGCAGGCTGACCGGTTTTTTCTGGTGTTTTTGTTATGCTTTCTTTAGTCATGGTGGAGTATAAATATGCGGACTGGTGGAATAAAAGCACATTTGTTTGATAGTCAGCGCCGTGTTTGTGCCCTTTCTTTGTCCCGTCTCGTAGCGCTGTTTTCTACTTGAAGTTATGCACCAACCAGCCCAAATCCGTACCCTACTGTAGGAAAAGAAAGGAACGAAAGAGAGAGAAAGAGACAGAAAGCAATATACACAAAAACGATGATACAGAAAAAGAGAGGGAAAGCGTAGCCATGCATAGTACAGTACAGCAAGGATAGTTTGTCGTGTGACGTAGCAAAAGTATCATCTTCGTGAACCGGCGCGCTCCCTTCCTCTTCTTCTTCATCCTCGTCCTCCTCCTTTTCTTCTGCTTCGCACCCAGAACACGTGTGCCGATTTATCCACCACCAATACACCAGCTCTGCTGTGACCCGCGGCCTTGCGCGACATTGTGCAGGCTGCGATAATTTTTTTATTATTATTATTAACTTGATCGCGATTGTTTATATGAAGAACCTGTAGGACATTGACAATTCATGGCAGGCCCATTTCTTGGAAATAACAAAAACACACGTAATTTGACACATTAATAATCGAAATTGAAGGCCCCAATTGAGGTGATGTCAAAACAGAGCCCAGGAAATGCCACGGCTGTGTTAAATCAGATCGAAACTTCACGTGGCGAGCTCTGCAAAAAAAAAAGGCGCGTTGCAGCAGAAAATCTGGTCAGGAAAAACGGCAAGTCATCTCAAGTACGGGAGTGGGCCGGTTATTCTTAGCGTTAAACTCAAAATGAGCACAAATAACTCTTTCGCTTGTCTCCGAGACGAAGCGCCACAGTGGCTGCCCCATATGTTTGCGCGGTAAGGTGAAATAAAGAGTGGAAATTGCGGTTTTCTTGGGTAGTACAAAGCGATAGAATCAGATAAGCGCGAAGCATCACACGTAAGAAATAAGCTGTCCAGTTGTGTGTTTTTGACGTGTGTTTTTAATTAACGTGGTTGTTTTACCATTGCATTATAATGTGCATTACGAACAAGTGATCATTGTCATCGACGACGTTTTCTCTATCGTATGAATTCAGCATTTTAAGATCATAGATCTGTACGACGTCTGGTCTATCGCCTTGAGTGGGTAGGTGCCATTTATCCCAGGATCATCATCAGCAGCATCATTCTAGAGCTCGCGCCACGCGAGCGTACACGCGGTCGCGTGTAGGGCTCGGCCGCTCCTGTTCCTCAGGGTTCCTGCAAGTATTGGAGGGTGGTTTGGTTGAGTTTTTGGTGAAGTTGACCTGTATTAATTAATTCACGTTGCCTTTTACTTGTTTAAGCGACTGCATCAGTGCTGATGCCTAATTCGTCTCCTGGCCAGGGGCACAGCCCTTGGTCAGCCTCTTTGCCTAACGACGAGTTATTGTTGGATTCTTCTTTTTCCGCAGTGGTATTAGTAGCATCCCTGTAGCGCTGGTGCCTTCTGGTGGGGGTTTTATTCGTCTCAACAACCCAAAGGCTATCCAGGCGGAGCTGCAGGCCATGACACCACACTTCCAGGTGATAATTGGCGTGGGTCAGTTTGGAAGAGGTGGCCTATATGTAGGTCGTCCGACCCCTGATGTGTTGCTGACATCCTAAAGTGCAGGACATTTGCATCGGTTCCGGTGAGTGCGTTCATCCCGCCTCTTTTAGCATGCACTAAGGGAATTGTTCAAGGAGTCGACTCTCGACTAACACCAACTGAGACTCCGGAGAAGCTGGCTGATGCTGGGGTGATAGCTGTATACCGGTGCAACCGCGTAGTTAACGGTGAGAGAGTTCCCACTGGATCAATTATTGCTACCTTTGCTGGTAAATCTTGGCCATCAGAGTTGAAAATAGGGCCACTTATTTTTAGAGTAGAACCCCTTGCTTCTCGCCCTCTGCAATGCCGTAATTGTTGGCGTTTTGGACACAGTGCAAGGGGCTGTAAATCCAATTCACGCTGCCGAGTCTGTGGCGATGATCATCCATCTAGTGAATGCACTGCCGAAGTAGAGAAGTGCTGCCTTTGTGCAGGAAGCCATGCGGCTGATGATTCCACTTGTTCGGCAAGAGCAATAGAAACCCAGTTGCTCGAAATAATGGACAGGCGACGATGCTCGCGCCGAGAAGCCATAACAGGGTGTGTTCAGATAAGGACAGACCAAGGGGGGTCCCGACTATTTTTTGTTTTGCACGAAATTTTTATATGAGCTGGGCAAATGTCTCTATAGAAAGGAATGAACCTTCGTTTTGCGGAAATTATTACGGATTTCTAGGAAAAAATTCGCGTTTCACAACAGGTGGAAAAAGGCAATTCTGCAACTTTCAGATTTCACAACTTTGGAGTCCTATCACTAAAAACTTAACGCATTGTGGACATCAGTGTTAATTTTTGGTAAATTTTCAGCAATAGTACTATCGGCCTACGGAAATTTAAATTTGTGTGACTGACAGTACATTTTTGAAAAATTGCCAAACTTTGATTTTTGAGCGGCTGCCTCTGGCTGACCCCAAATTCAAGGGTCTTTTTTCGCAGTTTTCGCTAAAGCGCTGAAGCTGAAAATATTTCTCACACGTCTACGAAAGGTTTTTCGCTAATTAAGCAAAACGTTATGCGACTACACTGCATATTTATTTCGTTATAAAATCCCAAAAATGCCATAATTGCAAAACTAGCGAAAATTGCAACATTTTAGGGTCGTTTTAAAAAAAATAGTCATCACCAATTTTTATGAAAATGATGAACTATACCCGACCATGGCTGCTAAATATTGTGCTGCAAAAATATGTTGCATTATTTTGTTTTAAGTGAGAAAATTGAGCTTATTTTAATACCCATGTATGGTCTTAACATCAATGTGTGGCGTTCTTATAATAAAATAAATTTAATAGACATATTTAGTTCGTAGCTCGCTTTTCTGGTTTTAAGAATGACGATTGACCCAGCTTGTGTCTTTTTGACCGTTTTGAGTCACAGAAAAGCTGAGCTTGAATTTTCAGAGCTCCTCTGTCTGTGTCCCTACCAGTACATTGAGGCAGCCGGCACCTGAGAGCGCGTACAAATGAAAGCTCGTGGTGTAGAGTGCAAATCTTTCTGCACGTCAACCATTTTAGTTCACATCATACCACGTATCTAACGCAAAAGAGATTTAACTAGTATTTCCCTAACAGTACGGGAAAATGTTATTGTTGCGTTAGTGTGCCTAGACCCAATTGCTCGCTGCTGGGTGGTAGAGAAAGGGGGCCCGAAATGTGAGGTTTGCCTTTGTTTCTTTAAGGAAAATGATTATAACTTGCCCTAAGACTACTTGAGGACCATATTTCGATGAAAATCCTGCAAAAAATTTCTTCCTATACTTTATTAATAATAAAAGCATTCGTGTTACCATCTTCAACTGCGTACTTACCCTGATTTTCTTCCATCAAGCAACGAAATTTATGGACTAGAGTTGGTTACAATAATGTACAGGCGGCTAGAGCATTACCATTGTATGGGAGTATTAAGACCGTTGCGGTCTTAATATTTCGACGAATTTATCATTCGCAGAAACGGGTTGAGATGGTGGGAATGATGCAGTTATGAATCTACAAGAAGCACACGTTCATGTTGCGCATTAAATAGTTTATTCACGTCACCCAGAATGAGTAATATCCATTCGGTCGACATCACAGACCCCGACGCATTTTTGATCCCAATAAGGCATAGTTTGAAATTTGCACAATATGCCCATACACACCCCTCCCGATGCGGTTTGACCCATTCTGGGCGCAAAGATATGAATTTTGTCAGACCAACCGCTGACAGCGGACTAGCAAGTTTGGAGACTGAGTATGTCTCTCGTAGCGACCGCGTCATGAAACGCTTCGAAATGAATTCGGCTTTTCCATCGATGCGCACGCGCACCACATCTTTCTTGTTTGGACTCTGTCTTGAACAGTCCAGCTCATCTTTTGTGTAGTATTCAAGGATTTTGTTGGTGTCTGCTTCACTCAATTTTTCTCTGCAGTACGGCTCCAAAAGGCTCCACACACCTTCTGCAGCTATCTTCCTGGCCTTTAGAATCGCGTGCTTCGCTGCCTCTGGAATGAAGCGTTGCACTTCTTTTATTCTTAGGCTCAAATGTATGAAGGATAGCAGACGGAACCGCTCTCGAAAAGATGTGCACTTGATGTACGCTGTGTGTAGGTTTTTCTTCCAGCTGGCACAGGCGCAGCAACTGAATTGTGATGGAATGTCTTTAATGCCGTATGCTGTGTGAATTCCGCATCGAATGTTTCTTACAGCAGCTCTAGTAATTTCATCTGCCTTGCGCTTTGCGTACGAGAGTCTCTTCCCTTTCTTTACACTCCGAGGAGGCTTTAGGGGCGACACTGCTGATGGGGCAACAACGACAGCCTTAATGCTTTCCATAACTTCCTCTGTAGTCTGGAATCCCTGATTGGACTGACTGGATTCCTCTTCCATATGCTCAATGTCTTCCTTAAAGTTCCTAAAGCAATTCTTGCACACAAAGTGCGATTCATGCACTCTTAGCGCTGTGTCAGCTTCCAACACTTTCTTTAGATTGTCAATTCCCAAGTCTTTGACACTGCGGAAATTCCTTTGAAACCTGATCTTTCGCTTGTGTCTCTTAAGTAGTCGGCGCAGCAATTTTGTTCAGGAAACTTCGCCATCAGAACTGTGCCACAGTGCGGTCTCTCGGTGACACAGTAGGTTACAGTGAGTTAAGGTACACTCACTTTGGGGTGAAGGTAGCGTCCAAGGAAGTTCTTAGTGCAATAACGAAAGTTCAGTAGCCGGATCGCAGCTGATGTCTTGACTCCAGGGTTTACGTGAAGAGAGCTGCTTGCAGTGGGCTTCTTGCTTACTCCGCAATCTCTATCTTATCTGCCTACGAGATAACTTATTATTAATAATAGAGGACGACACGAGAGTAACTACAATGTGATGAAGAAACTGTATCATTGACACACGTAGAAAACAACTTACTGCCCACACCCAAAAAGCTTCTTTTCAGGGGTGAGGGTGACGCTCTCTTCTGTCTGGGGCCGACCGTTGCAGGCGCACCGCGGTGCGCCTCGCATTTCACGACGGTCATGTGTTCTCCGTCACAGGTTCTCGGAGTGCTTGGCTGTTATACGTACTTTTGTTTCCCTCTCTTGCGGGTGGCATTCAATTACGCTCTGGTCTTGCTGTACGCGCTCTCGCGTGCCTGCTGCCTCAATGTGCCGTAGTATGGATACAGACAGAGGAGCTCTGAAAAATTCAAGCTCAGCTTTTCTGTGACTCAAAACGGTCAAAAAGACACAAGCTGGGTCCATCGTCATTATTAAAACCAAAAAAGCGAGCTACGAACTAAATATGTCTATTAAATTTATTTTATCATTAGAACGCCACACACTGATGTTAACACCATACATGGGTATTAAAATAAGCTCAATTTTCTCACTTAAAACAAAATAATGCAACATATTTTTGCAGCACAATATTTAGCAGCCATGGTCGGGTATAGTTCATCATTTTCATAAAAATTGGTGATGATTATTTTTTTTAAAACGACCCTAAAATGTTGCAATTTTCGCTAGTTTTGCAATTATGGCATTTTTGGGATTTTATAACGAAATAAATATGCAGTGTAGTCGCATAACGTTTTGCTTAATTAGCGAAAAACCTTTCGTAGACGTGTGAGAAATATTTTCAGCTTCAGCGCTTTAGCGAAAACTGCGAAAAAAGACCCTTGAATTTGGGGTCAGCCAGAGGCAGCCGCTCAAAAATCAAAGTTTGGCAATTTTTCAAAAATGTACTGTCAGTCACACAAATTTAAATTTCCGTAGGCCGATAGTACTATTGCTGAAAATTTACCAAAAATTAACACTGATGTCCACAATGCGTTAAGTTTTTAGTGATAGGCCTCCAAAGTTGTGAAATCTGAAAGTTGCAGAATTGCCTTTTTCTACCTGTTGTGAAACGCGAATTTTTTCCTAGAAATCCGTGACAATTTCCGCAAAACGAAGGTTCATTCCTTTCTATAGAGACATTTGCCCAGCTCATATAAAAATTTCGTGCAAAACAAAAAATAGTCGGGACCCCCCTTGGTCTGTCCTTATCTGAACACACCCAACAGTTGTTAAGGACAGAGCTTTTGGATATGCTGGTGTAGCTGCGAGGCAAGATCCTCTGACACAAAACTTTTGAATTTTATTGAGTCAGCGGTAGAGAAAGCAATGTCGAAGGCGATGGAGGACATCATTACGAGTGTAAGTGAGTGCACCTAGCAAGTGTTTTGTTCGCAAATAACACAGCTATTCTCAGCAGCCGTAGTACCAACGGCCAAACTTGCATCTTGTGCAGCGGCAGAGTCGTCTAATTCAGTCCCATAGCGGACACCCCGAGAACACCAAATGTCAATTCCATCTAAACCCTCCACCTCAGATCAAGCTGAGGCCCAGGATGAAATGGACATAAGCCATGAGACTAGGCGCCAGAAGCGAACTGGGTCTCCAGTAAATTCTCCCTGCCCAAGCACAAAACCAAGAAAGGAAATTCAAATTCAAAGTCAGTTATTAAAGAAAGCATCTTGGAAACAGTAGTTGCTGATGTAATCCGTTCATCAATATTGGTACTTTAAAAGGTTTACAGTGGAATTGTCATTCTTTGATTTCTTCTTCAACGGATTTACTTTGTATAGTTAATCAATTAAATCCGGACATATTATTATTACAAGAAACTTGGCTTAATCCTGCTAAAATTACCATGTTAAAATTTTCGAGCATTTCAGTTAGATCGTCGATCACTTGGAGGTGGTATAATGATACTATTGTCGAATAAATTTTGTCATACCGCGAGCATTGTCTATCAGCTAATGTCATCGGACTGTGAAATTTCGGCAGTAGATCTCAATATTCCAGGACATGGACCTTTTTCTATTATAAATGCATATATTCCTATGGGTGTGCACAATACACAATAATTATATAGTGCCCTAGCCAGCTGCAAGAATGAATTCCTTCTTACCGGCGACTTCAACTCCCATCATGTTTCATGGGGATTCAGAACAGACTCCTCTGCACACTTCTGTGGGACTGGGTCAGTCATAAAAACCTTACATGCCTAAAAATGACGCAGCCTACATTCGTTCGCGGTCGGGCACGATCACTGTTAGATCTTTCATTTTGTAGTTCCAGTGTTTCAGTGAAGGCTTGGAGAATAATTGATTTTGCTTCAAATAACGACCACCTTCCTGTGTATTTTGAAATCGCCTGTCCCATAAAATCACGCGAAAGAAAACAGAGAACATTAGTCAATTATAGAAAGTTTAAAGTTTGCTTGAGTTCTAATATTAACACAGTTTCCAGTGGCAGAAACGAAGACCTCGGAGTGAACCTTCGTGCAGCTTTAGAAGCCTGCAAAAACGCATCAGAATTTGTAATTTCTTCGGCGTCAACCAAGAATGCCCCGCCTAGCAGGTGGTGGAACCATGAGTGCACACGGGATTATAGAAAAAGGAAAGCTGCATGGAAAAGACATATGTAATTAGAGTCCACAAAATTGGAAGGATTACCAATTCATTGCAGCAACATTCAAACGTACAGTTTCACGTGCCAAAGAGGAATTTCATAAAATACATTTCGACTACCTGTCTAAATCGAATAACAAACGTGAGTTATTCAATTTCCTTCGGTGCAGAAAGAGGACACAAGTGCCAGGAAATGTGGACTCGATAGTTTACACCTCACAAGAATTACAGGAATCATTAGATCAATTGGCTTTAGGACTAGAAAACAGGTTCGCAACGCGGCTTTCAAATTCCATTTCTTCACCAGTATTCTCAGAATGTTCAGAAGTATCGACATTCGAATTAGCTCAAGTCATGGAAAGATTGCCAAATGCTGCACCAGGTCCTGACGGAATAACAAACACAATGCTAAAGATACTGTACCAGGAATACCCGGATGATCTTTTAGGCTTGGTAAACTATTCCCTTAGAAAAGCATGGCTACCTTATGAATGGAAGATTGCCAAAATTATACCATTGCTTAAGAAGCAAGGGGCAGGGTATAATCTCGATAACATAAGGCCAATAGCATTAACATCCAATGTAGTAAAACTTACCGAAGGGGTCCTCCATGGCCATGTAATAAAATTTATTAACGATAAACAATTATTGAGTTCGTGTCAAATAGGTTTTAGATCTGGTTATTCAATATGGCACGCGCATGTGGACCTAGAAAGCCGTATGCACATTGCCCGTAACAAAAAACAGCATGCGTCATTAGTTACATTAGACATGTGTAAAGCATATGACAGTGTAGAGCATCCCATTATAATTAATCGGTTGTGGAGTCATGGGTTTCCTGCTTATATAGTAGCATGGGTGACGGAACTTTCAAGTGGCAGAGAGTTTTTCTGGTTTCAAGACGGCTTCTCCTCTTCTAAACACAAACAAACTCGGGGTGTACCTCAGGGGTCAGTACTATCCCCAGTTCTGTTTAACATCTTGCTGAGTGCTATCCTCCTTCATACAGATGTGAAAACTTATGTTATTGCAGACGACATAGCTTTCTTTGCGATGGCCAATGTCATTCATTTTCTTTTCAGTACACTGCAAGCATACTTAAAGAAACTCGAAATTTGGCTAGATGGTTTACAGTTGAACCTGAATGCTCATAAGTGTGGTATTCTCGTTTTTCCTGTTCAAGACGCTGTGTACATATCTATTAATTATAAGCTCCAAGATATCCCGCAAGTCGAATCATTAAAGTACCTTGGAGTTATGTTAATGAACATCTGAATTGGGGTCCCCAATTCAATACGTCGCGACAAAAGGAGTACGCGCTATGGGTGTTTTGCGCAGGGTGAGCAGCCGTAGATCCGGGATGAGAAGGAAGGTACTTTTGATGATATATAAAATGTATGTCCGGCCGGTGTTAGAATTTTGATGTGTTCTATTTTCTGGTGCGCCAGCGTACAAGCTTCGGCCGCTGGTTCTACTTGAGAGAGAAGCACTACGGATGTGTTTAGGCCTTCCTAAATATGCTGCAAATGCAGTGTTACTCCTAGAAGCGCGCACGCCACCCTTTTTATGCCGATTTAAGCCTCTAACGGTGCAAACTTTCTCAAGGTTATACGAATCACCCTCTATCCGCGATCAGATAACTTTTATCTCGGACCCTGGCTTCTTTTTCTCAGAGCATTGCCCCAAATTTCATAAACCACAAATTGTATTTGTTCAGTCGTTACTTGTTCCACTAAATGTACAAATTCGTGATTTCCTTCCTCTGACTACACAACATACCTATCCCGAAATTGTTATCATGATATTTTTCCGAACCACGCGAAATCGTTACCTTCCGGCATTTTAAACGGTTTGTTGCAAGAACATCTAAAAACTATATCAACGAATGTTTTTATTGCAACGGATGCATCGCAGTCTGAGGAAAGATCTGGTATCGGAATATTTTGCCCTGAACTTGATTGGTCTTTTTCACTGCGATTGCCGGATTTTATTCCCGTTTTACTTGCTGAACTTATGGCAATAATTCTGGCTTTGCGCAAGTTAAGTACTTCACTTCCAATAGCGGCAGTAATGACCGATTCATTGTCTGTGTGCTCCTCGCTTTCCACATCCGGTGACACACCTATAGCAAAGCTCTTTAAAATACTCGCCCCTGCGCATATACAATGTATTCATTTAATTTGGGTGCCTGGCCACAAGGGTTTGTTTCTCAATGAAATTGCGGACAGTCTTGCAAAGGTGTCGCTGACGGCACCGATAATTCCTGTTTTCCCGCCAACAGCTCACATCACGACGGCGCGTTTCCGGACACTTACAATTAGAAAAAACTTATTAGACTCGGCATTGACAGCTTCTCCAGAGTACAAGCACCTTCTATTTTCTCGGCACAGCGATTTAGCTAATTCAAGGTTGATGGAAGTTGCCATAACAAAAATTCGTTGCCGCGTTACTTCCCTGAATTTTTACTTCCATCGATCAGGTTTAGTGAACTCCTCTGCGTGCCTCTTCTGTAATCAGGAAGAAACGATTAGTCATTTTTTCATATCATGTCACCGGTTCAACACATACGGTACGAAGAACTTTATTTGAATATCCGGAGAAGTGCCACCCCTTAGGGTGACACCGCGGGCCGCTCCCACGTGGGGACAGTTAGACCTAGCCTAACCGCCGCATCGCAGGCTCTCTGGACAGCCCAACACATTCAGGAAAAGAACACTTGTACCACCTCTTCGAAAACTGGGCCTGGAATTATCAGAACCCATTCTTATTTCTTTTGGGGCCACTACCCTGGGGTACAGCCACAGGGATGTTTTCCTTGCTGTTCAGGAATACATCGTTGCGACTAAAAGAATCTCTTGCTAAATTCCATGAGTATTAAATTTTTCATTACTCATAATTGGCACTTTAACTCAAACAAATAGCGTAACAAGGAGTCACAACGTGCAGAAAATATAGGACGAATTCACTATCTACTCGGCCGATCCCCTCCATTGGGTATGTGCCATGAGGAGAGGCCAACAACTGGGCCTGGAATTATCAGAACCCATTCTTGTTTCTTTTGGGGCCACTACCCTGGGGTGCAGCCACAGGGATGTTTTCCTTGCTGTTCAGGAATACATCATTGCGACTAAAAGAATCTCTTGCTAAATTCCATGAGCATTAAAGTTTTCATTACTCATAATTGCACTTTAATTCAAAACAAATAGCCTAACAAGGAGTCACAACGTGCAGAAAATATAGGACGAATTCACCATCTACTCGGCCGATCCCCTTTTTCCTTGCTGTTCAGGAATACATCATTGCGACTAAAAGAATCTCTTGCTAAATTCCATGAGCATTAAAGTTTTCATTACTCATAATTGCACTTTAATTCAAAACAAATAGCCTAACAAGGAGTCACAACGTGCAGAAAATATAGGACGAATTCACCATCTACTCGGCCGATCCCCTCCATTGGGTATGTGCCACGAGGAGAGGCCAACAACAACAACAACAAAAAAAAAACGAAACCATCGCCCGGATCGTAAGTACAGCTTGTTCGTTTAATTCTACCGAAAATGTTCACTAGCGGTAATTTCTGATCATTGAAGACCCAGTGTTGTGACGAACGAAATTTAGCGTGCAGTACGCAGAGAGCAAGTGTATTGGGATGGGCCGCGTAACAGTTGTTCATAAAGCGCATCAGCATTTCCTTGCGTGTGGGCAGATCGCTTCGTTATCTGATAGAAGTCCCTGTGCCATTCGCCTTTACAAGAGAAGTCTTTATTCGGGAGCCCCAGGTATAGAGTACAGAGAGATGTGCGCACGCCCTGGCTGGCTCGGACGCCTGTGTGGGGCGCAGTCGGTGGAACTGGATCTGGTAGCCCTGTAAATATCTATGATGTTCTGGGCGGGCTCGCAAAAACAATAGCTAAATTTTTTTTTGGGAGTAACTGAGCCACCATGTTGGAATATGAGCTAAGGTGTCGTGATGTTGGAATTCGCGGGCGCGCGATTGCTTCCCGGCTAAACGAAAGCACTTCCGCATACATAGATTTTGGTTGACGTTAAAAAATGCCTGCTGGTCAAATCTAAACCGAAGTCCCTCACTACGACGTGCCTCACAATCATATCGTAGTTCTCGCACGTAAAACCCCAGAAATTATTGTTTTTGCGCTAGCTGATATTTTTATATTCACTGAACTTCTTGCCAATATTTCGCCCTTATCTGGTATAGGGTAACCGATACAACACGATTCAGTGACCTCAATTTGCGGGAGCCGTTCTCTCCGAATGCTTTTAATAACGGTAGCACCAGAACGGCCCTTATTTGAGCCACTCGGCGTTTTACGTAATTTTCTTTTGTTTCACTGTGTTTCGGGGTATATAATTTACGTATAACTGCATGAGGTGCCATTTTGTGTGGCTTTTTGCAGCAGGAAGATGTCTCCAATTATTCTCTTGATGGCATTCCGTGAGTAAAACTTCATACTCTATGACATTCAGACACACCAGCGCATGGCAACGTGTATGAAAAGGCGAATAAGCAGACGATTGGTTGAATGGTTGCATAGCCAGCTTCTCAGTGGTGGACTTTGAGGGGTGTTCGTAAGGATGCGTGCGGGAATGCGAGGAAGCAAAGCCGATTGGAACAATTGATGTAGGGATCAATATTACCACATATGACCTATAAGTCCTGACAGGCAGTTCGCGTATTATGAATATTCTGCCCGTGTAAGCTGCGCAACGGGTTCCATCACTGGCGTGAGCCTCTAGGTGTAGTTCGGAGATTTAAATAACTGTACATGAAAACACACAAGCGTCTTACAGCGAAAGCTGTTACTAGACCACGGAAACAGCCGGCTTTGGTGGCGTAGTTGTTCGCCGCTGGTGTCCGTAACCACTATTGTGCGCAATGACGGGAAAATATCTAGGATCAAGCGGGATTTGAACCGAGGCCCGCCGCGTGGCAGTGGTGTATTCTACCGCAGAGCCACGCCGGGGCCTGAAACTCCTTCGCAAAACGACTCTATAGAGGCGTCATGTCGGGCTAGGAATCAAGTTAAGAGGTGTAATATAGCTTAGAACGGTTGTGCGCAAAGCAACAAAAACACAGAGGAACGAACACGGACACGGCGCAAACTATAAACTCAGAATTTATTGAAAGGGCAAACGTATCTATGTGTTGTTTCAATAAATTCTGAGTTGATAGTTTGCGCCGTGTCCGTGTTTCTTCTCTGTTATCGCTCTTTTGCGCACAACCATTCTAACATGAATTACCAACACGCCCAGCAGTCAGTCCTGTTATAAAGCGTGGCAGAAGAGTATAGTAACAACCAGGCGTCACACAATGAGAATCACGTAACTAGTCGGTGGTTTAAAGCTTCCGACCCATTAGAAAGGGCTCAGCCATAAATCATCATCGTCTTCAGCCACAACAACGACAAAACACACATAATGCTAACCAGGTTGCCAGGTCTTGCGTTCCTAGTACGCGGTGTCATGACGTGGAGGCTCAGGCGTGTTTCCAGCTCCCAAAGTCAAATTCGGCAGTTTGATTACACGAAATAAAAGGTTTTCAGATACGTGGCTGGCACTCGGGGTAAAACTTCCATGATGCCTCATTTTGGAGACCATCTATATTGCTGAACGCAGCTTTAAACCATAATTGGAAGTGAAGAATACCACCGAAAGAGCTCCGCGTTCAGGTCGCTTACACTCATCGACATAAAAAACCCAGTGTAATAGATGAACTGCTTGTGTCATTTCTTAGGTGTTGCGTAATCAAGAAATTATTGCGAAGCTACAACTTGTGCTTCAGTCCCAGCAACTGTGATCTTAGGCGCACGTTGTGCCGTACTCATTTTTATTGTCCCCAGGGCTGCTACTTCTAGTCCTTCTCAGAACAGTTGCGAAGGAGCGCGAAAAGAGTGTCATTTTTGCGGTCGCGCCACAAACTCCGTCATCCTGGTCGAAATGACTGAAGTAAAAAAAATTATGCTTGAATATCAGCCGTATTGATTTTCGGGAGTTCATATGCTGTACCCATTCACACTTTTGCCGGAGGGCTTTTGCATTGGGTTATTTAAAGGAGTACTGACACGCATATTTACTTGTCGTTTTTTGGGGGTCAAATGAAAGGCCAAGCCCTCAAGAGCCTACAAAATGTACTGGTAAGCCTGAGTGCACCACCAAAAAGTAATTACAGTATGTTTTCAAAAGCTAGTCTTGGTTCCTAGTGTACTCTGGCGTCACAAGACCTGGCGAGCTTCTCGTCACGCGCTCGTGCAAGATATCGCGATGCTTTCACGGTCACTCCATTCCTAGCTCCGTTGGTGACACACAAGCGGCCATTTTGAATGCTCGTGGTGAAGTACGAGCGGCCGTTATGAATTTTTTGGTGCCTGACGCCATCACAACAACGCTAGTGTAGATGTTAGCAGGTGCGCCATGCGAAAAAAAAACTGACTTTAAAGGAGTACTGACACGATTTTGAGACATCGTAAAAGGGACGTTTCTCGTTTCCTTGGTGCGCAGTGTTAACGCCCTCCACACACCGGAGATCAAGCACGTATAAAATATTTTACTTTGACATTGAAGTTTTCGTCGCAGTGCATTAGCAGGCCAGCCCCACCGCAGTGGGCGTTATCGAGACGAGTCAACATAGTTCCAGTGAGTTTGCGAACTCGGCGTCCTGCATGCACCCTGAATCGCAGAAATCACTGTCAGGGTCACTGGACGATAACTCACTGATCGTTGTTGACGTGCACCATGAGCAGATGACGGATGTGCCGCTAGTACGTCGCGAGTTGCTGCATCCCCGTGACGTCACACTGCGATGACACGTCACTGAGAAGCCGCCCCCTCGATATCGAAACGGAAAGTGTCTTTTTTTAAGGTGGCGCTATTAAAAATATATTCGATACATTACCGGGCACCACAATACTCTTTTTATGGCTTTCGACACCAGTGTTTTTATTTTTGGTCACAATTTGAAAATATTTAAAATTCGTGTCAGTACTCCTTTAAGCGGTGCTGACACAAAATTTCGCGGCCGAGATAGCCCTGGGAGATCGATGTCCTTGAACATGTGCGTATAATATACCAAATCTCAACAGTGAATACAGCTTGGGAGGTAGTTTACATGAATTTTGGAGCACGCATGCGCGATCCAGCGCTACACACCACACCTCGCTACATTGACATCGTCTAACGTGACTTGAAGATGACCCCCAACTTCCTTGACGCCACCATTGCGGCCGAACTTCGAGCTGGTGCAGCTTGTATGATCGCGTCACAGTCGCCATTGCTCCTTTGGCTATTCGGCGACAGATCGCGAGAACGTACCCGCGGCGAATGTGTGGAATCTTCTAGAAAGTCGTTGCCACCACACGACAATGACGGGAACGACATCGCGCAGCACACACGGCAGGCGAAAGAAAGCCAGCAGACTATGCAGCCAGCACGGAACTGCGTCACAGTTCTGTGTGCCGTTTGACATGCTATATGCGTTAGTTGTACCTGTAGGCTTCTCGTCCTCGGACGAAAGTGAGACTGGTCGGTAATAAATATGGTGTAATCAGTTATCTGTCGCGCGCTGCGGCAAGCGATGTACCGTGTTATGACCAATGAGTAACAAGGCCGCAACAATGTATTGCAGCGAAAAACGGCCAAGCCAAAATTTGTGTGTCAGCACCCCTTTAATGTCAAAATAAAAGATCTTATCAGCTTTTACCGAGCTTCACATATGCGCAGTGCCGTCTCTGCATACAGGATAAATGTATAGCAGTGCAAGCTCCCGTTCGAAAATTTTTGTCGGTACCTCTTTAAATAAGAACGTCGCAGTTTTTTCACACGCTTGACTGCTTTTTGTCTTTTACTACACTTGGCTAGTATTGGCTCCCTCTTGGTTAGTTTTTTCAATTTTCTGGCTATTGTTTTTGTCTTTTGGAGCTCTCAGCCCTGTGCATCACAGATCGACAGCGTATCTCGGCAGAGTGATGAATAATGACATCGCGGGTACTTCCCATTTCACAAAATTATGATCTAGGTCGAAGTGGGTGCCTTGCGACTGTACTTGCTCTAGTTGACCAAAGAGTTTACTGCGGGCTCTAGAACTCTAGCTTACGCTGTGGCTGTGCTGCTTGTCCCGCGCAGGCCATGCACCTTTTGTTCGTAACGCCGTTCTGGTTCCGGACCCAGAATTAAAATTCGCTGAATAAACTTCTCTTGCAGTTATTGGATGGCTGTTGACCTACGTCCCGGCGTGGGCTCTCGATATGGTTGGTTTTGGAAGCCTGGGAATTAGGGCGAAGACTTTTGCCTCATCATGGCAGGGAAGGTACCATGGAGCCGTACCTGGAGGAAGCCTCTTCGCAACCTTGCAGTCGTGGGGAATGATTGGCGCGCCTGGATCAGTAACCTCTGTGGCCTTCTTGTTGGGATTTATAGCGACACTATTTATAATGGTATAAAACGTGCAATCCGCGTTTTTTATAACGTGCCCTGTATATTCGCTTTGCCTGGTGGGGTATCATAGAAATAGATTATGTACGCACCTGATAATGCAACTTCTGACGCATATTTTCATTTATTTGGGAGATATTAATCAAATTTATTCAAATAAGACTGCATGGGAAAGCAGGCTCTTGTAACGCTCGCCGTAGCGAGTAGCTCCAGATTGGTTTTCTCGACTTTGAGTTTCTTTAGCCTCCATCGAACGCACGGCACACAGGTTTTCTTCGTGAATACCATGGCCCCGCTTAAAGACGTCACGTCAGTTTTGAACTTCTTCCAGAAAAACTTGCGCAACCTGATATGTGGCATTAATGTTTACCGAAATAAACAAAATGGGGCCGTGCTACACGGTATGCATGAGTGGATAGCATGGTTCATTGAGCATGTGCCTCATTGTCGGAGTACATCAAATCGGTGCACGGAAACACAACAAAGGAAATAGCAAAAGCATGGATACACCGGCAGTAGACAGCCACCTGTTACGCATATGAGAGAACAGGCGGAGCCCACTGAAGCGGTGGAAACGCCAAGGACTGAATAGGCCACTCTTGCGTAGGATTCCGGCTCTGGCTGAGGACGCAATGCCTACGCAAGCAAATCGGCAACCGAGGGATGGGTAATGTATTGTAGTTCACTTCACAACACACTGAGCACTGCAAAAACTTGTTCCATCCTAAGGAACATCCTTGAGCCAGATAAATCCAAATCAGCGACCAGCAGAACACTGCAGAAAATAGCGGATGACTTTCCGGGCACGGACGACCACCTCATAAAGGCTGTCAAGGAGAGATACATTGGCGAGAGTCCAACAACTAATTCGACGAGTCACATGAGTTACTCGGGAGCTAAAAATGAGAAACTAGACGAGCCAATAACAAAGAAGGAGGTGTTTGCGGCAGCCCAGGCTGCCCAGAGGAACACGGGCCCCGGAGAAGACCAAATTACGAATACGATGATCAGGAACCTTAGCGACAAAGCCATAGAAAGCCTCACAAAACAATTTAATGAGCACTATTGGCTTAAAGGGAAGATCCCTGAAGAATGGAAAACGACCAAAATTATAATTATTCTAAAACTGGGAAAGAAGCCTTCCCTACAGGCGCTCAGACCTGTATCACTTACCTCATGCATGGGGAAGCTCTTCGAGCGGGTCATTCACACCAGACTTCAAAATTTCATAGAGGACAGTCAACTGTTAACATATATTGAACCCAATTCATTAGATACCGCAATTATGTGAAATGGTGCTACATTTCTGTACGAGAAAAACGTGATGTCAACTTTTCCTTTTTTTACTTATGTCTACAGAAGCTCTTGTGGACATATGGTGTGTGTACCGGAGATTTGCGGCTAATGCAGGCATTATTGTTGCAAATTGTCAAAAAAATTAAAGTATTCTTAATCTTTTTCTATTTATTTCCTCCTGAACATTCACCGACAGAGGCCAGGATTGGTACTGCGCCTTCTTCCTCTTTCTCTGGTGGTGGACAATTGAAAGAATGGCTTTCTATCCAATTCAACGCTCACTTTCTTCAGTTATTCATGTCATCTTTGTTGCCCCTGGCTCGAAGAACAGCTATGGGCAATCCAACAGGCCGGCGACACAGTAGAGGCACTTGGTCTCGGCCCGCTACGTGTTAGAGCGCGTTCCGATGGACCTTAATCAAGTTACACCCCACACAATATCTCTTACACTGCCCCTACTGTAGAACGAGGCCGACAGTGTATCACTGCACCTGGGAATGTCCACACCCACCGGGCTACCTCCCTATTCCTTCACCCCCACATTCCTCCTGGGAGACTGCGCTGACCAGCTCAGAGCCGCAGGAGTAGCGTCGGTTGATCCAGCGGGCACGTGGAGCAGCGCGAGCCAACGGGGTCTGAAGTAAGGGCTCCACCCTACGAGGAAGAGCTCTTAACCGTGCACAAATACAAGCTTTTTATATGCGAATGCATTTCTTAGTCGGGCTATGTCAGGCATCCGGCGTTGTCCGCGGCGCCCTCTCCCATAGCAACAGCTGCGGGCGCGCGCGCTCATCCTCGCCCCTAGCAACCGGAGCATGTGGTGCGAGAGAGTGTAGGAGAGGGTAGGCGCAGTGCTTCACCGCTCCTTCTCTCGTCGTTCGCTCTCTCTCCTCCCTGCGCCCCACTCTCCCGTCCGCTCGCGTCTCAATCTCGACCGTTCGCTGGCTGGGCGCCTCTCAAGGCGATGGCAGAAATCGGTGAAGGCGAACGTTTGACGGCAACGGTACCCTCTCTCGGCGCAAGAAATACAGTCGCATTTCCTCACGATGCCCTTCGGTGAGATGGGGGCATTTTTTTTCTCTCACTCCCGTCCATACGTTCATGTTAACATCTCATATGAAGTAACGAGTCATCCAAACAGACATGTATTTGCATACTTCATTTAACTTTGGCTCTCTCGGTGTGCTAATTCTGGACACTCAAATTCCGCCATAGTGTCCGATATCGTAATGGCGGCGTTTTAAGCCAATCAGAGATGCTGTAGCAGCCCTCTGGGCCAATCAAAGTTGACTGATGGCGGAACTTGACAGTGTCCTGAATAGCACACTCGGTGTTGTTTTGCTTTGTTTCGTCGCCTAAAGGAAACTGGCTCATACCGGCGAGGGCGATTGGTCTTCTACTCTCTTCACTCTCTTCTTCTTTCTCTCATCATGCGGAGCCCCGTGAAAGGTTGGTCAGAACTCTAACCACCCTGGGGATGATTTTACTACACCCGCATGTGCCAATTTATATAGTATAACTACATAAATCCCACAAACACAATGCATCTAAAGGGAGACAGGTATTTAACACGTAGGTATCATTGGTTAAGGTTCATCAGCACCGTCGTCACTACCATCACTGCAGTAAGGAAGAATCAGAAGTTGAAGCTTCTACCTTTCTATAATTCATTTTCATATGTGTCCACTTTTACCTATAAATTATTCTTTTCATGGCCAATCCCCCAGAGTGGGTGTGAGCCAATCATAAAGGTCATCATCATCATCGTCGTCATCATCATCATCCTCTTCTTCTTCGTCTTCTTCTTCTTCTGGTTGCAGACATCTCAGCTTCGACCCTGGCGACGCCCGGAGCTCACTCAGACGCGTTGGTGTCAGTGACACGTGCACAGGACAACGAGAAGGACAGCCAGCCTTCTTTTTCGGTGCCTACAACCTCGAAGTACCCGGAGACATCTTCGAATTTTTCTGCGGCTGTGCTTGTGACAAATGCGTCCGAACGGTCAATTTCTTCCACTGCGTCGTCCATTCATTGCGGCGATACGTTCTCAACTCCAAGCAGCGGTAGTTCCGAGTACGACAACCGTGACTACAGCATGGAGAGTGAAATGTAAGCCCCTTCTTTCCCCACGAATTTAGGAGGATCAAGAAATGCAGAAGTAAGCAATTGAAAAAAAAAGTACATTGGTATACCAGCCAATTAGTCGATCAACCTATTGATCCATACACAGGGTGTCCCTACCATCACTCAGCACGGTTTAAAAAAAGAGGAACGGCGTCACTTGGAGCAAACTTGCTACATATTATTTCCCAGTGCGCTGGAGAAGCCACTAATAATTTTTTCGTTAATGAGGTTTATTTATTATTCATAACTATATTGGTGACTCAAGAAGTACTCACCAAATAATCAAAATGTCATGAGGCATGTGTGGGCTTGTTCAAATGACCTCTAACTGCGCTATTTTCAACAACGTACTAACTGCGTGCTCGTTTTTTTCGGTGTATAGAGAAAGCCCGCGAAATATGAAAAGTAACACGTGACTAGACTGCTGCGCGCATCAGGAAACATTGCCCTCAAACAGGCATACTGTGAGATAACCAGTATCAAGAAAAATGCAGAAAGAAAAAAAATATGGATCGCCCTCATCTGCCACTCCTCGGCCCGAGAAACGCTTCGCTTCGGTCTTACAAAGTCGGGCCGTAATCTGAACAGCGCTCCGGCCGCATTATCAGTGAGAACAGTCGGTCACGAGATATGGATAATGACAGTGGCGTATAATCGAGGGGAAGGAATCCCGGCAATATTGAAAAGTAACACGAAAAGTAACACGTAGTCACGTGTTACTTTTCATATTTCGCGGGCTTTCTTGATCAGCCGGAAAAAACTGAGCTCGTAATTCGTATACTTTGTAGGAAACAGCGCAGCTAGATGTCACTTTAGCATGCCTACATATGCCTCATTGGCATTTTGGTAATTACGCGAGTGCTTGCCGAGTTATAAACATAATTACGACTAATTAGTTAGACCCAATTAACAAAAATTAGTGGCGGCTAGTCCAGTCTACTGGGAACAATATGTACTAGATTTCCTTCGCTTAACGCCTTTCCTCTTTTTTTAAAATCATGCTGCGTGATAGTTGGGACACCCTGTATAATTCAACTTATCACATTCCCGTTGTGAGAACCGAAGAAATAGTCACAAAAATGTGCTCCAAACAAGACGAAAGTTCAAGGAAAGGGAAAAGCTTGAAGCGATCAGAAATGTTCGATAAAGAAAATTTCGTTGGAGCTAGCTTTTCGACAAACAAACTTCTATTTGTCCTGTTGTCAACGACACATGCACCCTCGTTGAAACGTTGGTCTTCATATAGGGGCTAAATTGTGGTCAACGGGCACTGCACAGCGATACCGGTAATTGTTTGAGCAGGAGGACGTGACACTAGCTGTCACAAAATAAAAAAAGGAAAGTTCACCCAAATTTTCCAGCTTGTTATGAAGGCCAGGCTACGTCTGAGAACGATAATTGTGCACTGTTGCCCGAATAGAACCACGGAAATTAGGACTGATTGCGCACGTACTTTCGTTTCCACCATCTTCACTTCATGTCATGTCGGCGTAAGTTCGGCTCGAACACTTCCACTGGAATCAACACTGTCTTTAGCGGCCAGATTCGTAGTGATATTGCCACGCCCACTTCTTGTCTTGTTTTGATGTATTCGGGTTTGACCGGCAGGGACGGTTATCAACGCTCGACGCTGTCCGCGAAGCATTGTTCGAGAAGCTTCACGTCTATAGTAGATCGTTCTGTTAAGATTGCGCCCCGCACGCGAAATGTTCCAGCTTTGTCTAGAGATAACGCCGCCACCAGCGATATTGCTGGAAACTTCGATACCGCCTGTATAAAAGCCGACGCGATTGACCGCTTGTCAGTTGATCGACGGACGACGCCCTGTTCGCCGCTATCATTGTACAGCGTGTATTGCTGTAGCTCTAGTTCTCATTTTCCGGCCACAAGTTCGGCCAAATAAACAGTTTCATCCTGCAAACGCCGACTGCTGTCTTCGTCGACGTCACGACCACGTGACATCTGGTGGAGGTGCTGCTTCTTCCATGATCCGGACGCCCCCGCGAAGCGCTGACCCAAGTCCAAGCCGCGAGGAGGACGACAGCAAAGAATACCCGGATCGTCGAACAAGCCGCAGGCAGAAGGGACTGCAGCCAGAGCACGGGCTCCTTCCCGAACAAACCAGGCAGCCCAAGGTCCCAACACCCACGGCAGCGACGATGACCGACCCCGTGCAGCCTGCGCCGATCCTACTCCGGCAGCCCAAGGAGCCGCCAAGCTTCCGCGGGTCGTCATTCGAAGACCCGGACACCTGGCTCGAGACTTTCGAAAGGGTCTCAACATTCAACAACTGGGACTCCGAAGACAAGCTGCGTCACGTTTACTTTTACCTCGAAGACGCAGCAAGGACCTGGTTCGAGAATCGGGAGTCCACTCTTCGAACTTGGGACGCCTTTCGCAGCGCTTTTCTGCAGACGTTTGCAAGCGTCGTCAGAAAAGAAAGGGCCGCAGCCTTGCTAGAGACGCGGGTCCAACTTCCAAATGAAAGTGTTGCCATCTTTGGAGAGGAAATGACCAGACTGTTCCGCCACGCTGACCCAGCCATGCCCGAGGACAAGAAAGTCAGGTTGCTCATGCGAGGGGTAAAGCAAGAGCTCTTCGCTGGGCTGATGCGGAACCCACCCTCGACAGTCCAAGAATTCATCTCAGAGGCGACGACGATTGAGAAGACCCTGGAAATGCGCAACCGCCAGTACAATCGCCGATCGATTCAAGACAGCCCAGCTGTTCATGCCGTCGGCTCCGACGACCTGCGTGAAACGATCCGAGCGATCGTGCGGGAAGAACTGCGCAAGCTTTTACCCTTACCACAGCCGGAAGTTGCCTCGATCGCTGATATCGTCCGAGAGGAAATACAGCAGTCTCTGGGCACCCCCGAGTCAGCGCAGCCACAGCCGCAAGCAGTGAGCTATGCCGCTGCAGCCCGACGCAACGCCCCCCCTCCTCGCCCACGTCAAGACGCCGCGCCACCCCAGCAGTTCCGCCGCCAGGCGCCACCGCCGCCGCCACCGACGTCATGCCGCCCGCCAGCCGGCCAGCTATACACGCCGAGAAAGACCGACGTTTGGCGCACCCCCGACCACCGCCCACTCTGCTACCATTGCGGCGAAGCTGCCCACACTTACCGCCGCTGCCAGTACCGACAGATGGGACTGCGTGGGTTCGCCATCGACGCGCCGCGTCCACAGCGAGGGGAAAGACCACACGACATCGCCGACTACCTCGCGGGAACGCAATGGACGCCCCGACAACCTTCCCGTTCGCCGTCGCCAGGCCGCTACGTGTCCCCCCAACGCCGACCATACACTGGCCCAACGCGAGGCCGGTCACCCAGCCCGTATCCGGAAAACTAAGGGCAGCAACCGATGGAGGTGCGGTTGCTGTACGACGAAATACCGAAGATCCTCCGCCGCCGACGACAACGCCGCAACGACATCTAAAGAACACGCCGCAAGCCGAACGAAGCCCTGACGTCGAAACTTCACGGCCCGAAGAAGACCTGACGACACAACGACGAAGCAGCGGGACAAAGCGACGTAGCCGTGATCCGACGCCGTGACCAAATCGAAACGGTAGGCGACGAACGAGTGACCTCGACGTTCTCATCGACGGCCACAACGTCTCCGCTCTCGTCGATACTGGAGCCGACTATTCTGTCATCAGTGGAGCGTTCGCGACGAAGCTGAAGAAATTCAAGACCGCCTGGGAAGGCCCCGAAATCCGCACAGCGGGAGGTCACCTAGTAACGCCGGCAGGAATCTGCACAGCGAGGGTCTCCATCAACAACCGGATTTATCCCGCAAGCTTCGTAGTCCTTCAGCATTGCTCCCGAGATGTCATCCTTGGTATGGACTTCTTAGGCCTTCATGGTGCAGTCATCGACCTCAGATCGAAGTCGATAACACTACCTACAGAAAAAGCATTACCGCGATACACGCCGCCAGGGAAGCATGCCTTGAATGTGCTGGAAGACCAAGTCACCATTCCCCCTCGCTCCAGCGTCATCATTTCCGTCGGCTCTCAGAAAGTAGCAGACCTGGAAGGCGTCATTGAAGGCGACCAGCACCAGCTGATTAACCGCGAGATTTGCGTCGCAAGAGGAATAGCAGAGTTGCGGGGAGGCAAAGCAACAGTGATGCTCACAAATTTTAGCAACGAGTATAAGCACGTAAACAAAGGCACGACAGTCGCCTGCATCGAAGAAATCACGGCTACGTCGATGGCTCTCGCCATCGCCGATTCTTCCGAGCCAACACCGACGAACCAAGCTTCTCAACCAGTTTTCGACGTTAATCCTAGCCTTCCGAAGCATAAACAAGAACAGCTCAAAACCCTGCTCTTGAAATACAGGGACTGCTTTTCGTCATCGTCAAGAATCCGCCAGACCCCTGTCGCAAAACATCGCATCATAACAGAGGAAAATGCCAGGCCACTCCGGCAGAGCCCGTACAGAGTTTCAACGCGAGAACGCGAATCCATAAAGAAACAAGTCGACGAAATGCTACGCGACGACATCATCCAGCCGTCGAAGAGTCCATGGGCGTCACCCGTGGTGTTAGTGAAGAAGAAAGACGGAACCCTACGCTTCTGCGTCGATTATCGCCGCCTGAACAAAATCACGAAGAAGGACGTCTACCCTCTCCCACGGATAGACGACACCCTGGATCGACTCTACAACGCGAGGTACTTTTCGTCGATGGACCTCAAGACGGGCTATTGGCAAATCGAAGTCGACGAGAGAGACCGAGAGAAGACTGCCTTTATAACACCAGACGGCCTCTTCGAGTTCAAGGTTATGCCCTTTGGTCTTTGCTCGGCACCTGCGACGTTCCAGCGCGTTATGGACACCGTGCTGGCTGGATTGAAGTGGCAGACTTGCCTTGTGTACTTGGACGACGTCATTGTGTTTGCCTCAAGCTTCGACGAACACCTCCGGCGCCTTGACACTGTACTACAAGCAATCAAGACTTCTGGCCTCACCTTGAAGCCTGAAAAGTGCCGCTTTGCATACGAGGAGCTGCTGTTTTTGGGTCACGTGATCAGCAAGGGTGGTGTTCGCCCAGACCCGCGGAAAACAGCTGCCATCGCTGCCTTCCCCCCCCCCCCCCGACACGAAAGCCGTGCGCCGTTTTCTCGGCTTGTGCGCCTACTACAGGCGCTTTGTCAAGGAATTTTCACGAATCGCCGAACCGCTAACTCACCTCACGAAGGCCGACGTGCCATTCAATTGGGAAACGGCGCAAATCAAAGCATTTGAAGAACTGAAACGACGCCTTCAGATGCCTTCGATACTAGCACATTTCGACGAATACGCCGATACGGAAATCCACACCGACGCAAGCAGCGTAGGACTCGGCGCCGTCCTTGTGCAGAAGACTGACGGGCAGGAAAGGGTCATCAATTATGCTAGCCGGTCGCTATCAAAGGCAGAAACGAACTATTCCACAACAGAAAAGGAGTGCCTAGCGATCATCTGGGCTGCATCCAAGTTTCGCCCCTACCTCTACGGCAGGCCCTTCAAAGTTGTGAGCGACCACCACGCATTGTGTTGGCTAGCTAACTTGAAGGACCCTTCAGGTCGCCTCGCACGGTGGAGCCTACGACTTCAAGAATTCGACATTACCGTCGTTTACAAGTCCGGAAGGAAACACTCCGACGCTGACTGCCTGTCTCGCGCCCCCGTCGACCCACCGCCGCAGGACGACAAGGAGGACGACTCCTTCTTGGGAATCATAAGTGCCGACGACTTCGCCGAACGACAGCGAACGGATCCAGAACTCAGGGGCCTTGTGGAATACCTCGAGGGCAGGACCACCGTTGTTCCGAAGGTATTCACGCGGGGACTGGCGTCATTTTTCTTGCGCAACGGTGTTCTCCTAAAGAAGAACTTCTCACCTCTTCGAGCCGATTGCCTTCTCGTGGTACCCTCGACATTGCGGCCAGAGGTCCTCCAGGCTCTGCACGACGACCCGACGGCTGGACACCTGGGTGTTTCTCGCACGCTAGCAAGAATACAGGAGAAGTACTACTGGCCGCGCCTTTCCGCCGACGTCACTCGTTACGTGAAGACCTGCCGGGACTGTCAGCGACGCAAGACACCGCCCACTAGGCCAGCCGGACTTCTGCAGCCTATCGAGCCACCTCGACGGCCGTTCCAGCAAATCGGGATGGACTTACTGGGGCCGTTCCCGACGTCCAATACCGGAAACAAATGGATCGTCGTAGCTACAGACTACCTCACCCGCTACGCCGAGACGAGGGCCCTGCCTAGAGGCAGTGCCGCCGAGGTAGCGATGTTCTTCGTTGAGAACATCGTCCTGCGTCATGGCGCCCCAGAAGTTCTCATCACCGACAGAGGTACGGCGTTTACTGCTGACCTAACTCAGGCAATACTGAGATACAGCCAAACAAGCCACCGCCGGACCACAGCGTACCACCCACAGACAAATGGCCTGACCGAGCGGCTAAACAAGACCATCGCCGACATGTTGGCCATGTATGTCGACGTCGAACACAAGACGTGGGATGCCATCCTTCCGTATGTGACCTTCGCATACAACACGGCCGTCCAAGAAACGACGCAGATGACGCCGTACAAGTTGGTCTACGGAAGGAGCCCGGCGACGACGCTCGACGCCATGCTACCCAACGTCACCGACGAAGAAAACCTCGATGCCGCCGCTTACTTACAACGTGCCGAAGAAGCTCGACAGCTCGCCCGCCTGCGCATCAAGACCCAGCAGCACACCGACAGCCGTCGCTACAATCTTCGACGACGCTTCGCGGAATACCAGCCCGGCGACCGTGTTTGGGTCTGGACGCCGATACGCCGACGTGGGCTTAGCGAAAAACTCCTTCGGCGATACTTCGGGCCATACAAGGTTCTTCGACGCCTCGGCGCTCTTGACTACGAGGTGATCCCGGACGGCATTACGAACTCCCGGCGACGCCGCGCACGACCTGAAGTCGTCCATGTCGTGCGCCTTAAGCCGTTTTTTGCGCGTTAGCGATCCTGGGGACTCTATTTTTCTTCCTTTGTTATTGTAATTTATTTTTGTGTGCACTTGTTTTTTTCTCTCTTCTATGTTCTTTCACAAGCATCGGGACGATGCTTTTTCAGAGGGGGGCAATGCCACGCCCACTTCTTGTCTTGTTTTGATGTATTCGGGTTTGACCGGCAGGGACGGTTATCAACGCTCGACGCTGTCCGCGAAGCATTGTTCGAGAAGCTTCACGTCTATAGTAGATCGTTCTGTTAAGATTGCGCCCCGCACGCGAAATGTTCCAGCTTTGTCTAGAGATAACGCCGCCACCAGCGATATTGCTGGAAACTTCGATACCGCCTGTATAAAAGCCGACGCGATTGACCGCTTGTCAGTTGATCGACGGACGACGCCCTGTTCGCCGCTATCATTGTACAGCGTGTATTGCTGTAGCTCTAGTTCTCATTTTCCGGCCACAAGTTCGGCCAAATAAACAGTTTCATCCTGCAAACGCCGACTGCTGTCTTCGTCGACGTCACGACCACGTGACAATATGACGCGGTTATATCGAGCAGTTGCGCATGCCCGTCGTTATACTAAAGGCTTTTGTGTCGCGTTCCAATCCGTGAGCACTGTACATAGGCTTTTTGTTTATTCTTTTTATTGATATGGTATAACGAAATGTCGACGCACAAAGAAGACGCCGGCAACTCCTTGGCTCTTGAGTGCGAGGTCGTTGCAGGCGGGTATAAGTTAGTTCTGCAACTGTACATTTCTTTCAGTTGTAAAAGCCAGCGTGTCCCGTTGTTTTCTCCTCCATGTCCTTCGTGTTTTCTGCTGGTGTTTTACCCATTTTCACATAGAGCATATAGGAATCAAAATAACATGTTAAGCAGCGTTCCAGCAGCTGTTCCCTGCTGTTAAACAGCAGGACGTTAATATATGTGTGGCACATACAAAATTCAGGTTTAGTATCGCATCCAAGTTAACTCTAGGTCACTGGGCAGGGAAAAAACGCTTTTGTCAAAATAACAATGTTGAAATATGAAACGCTTAACGGCCCTCTAATGCTCTCGTAGAGTTACAACCGTTCTGACTGGCTTGCCGGGGAGAGGCTGATGATTATATCTCCTCGTCTACATGTCATGTTCTTTCTTTGAGCTAATTAGTCATACTTCGTACATTTAAGCTCACGTGAAGAACCCACGGCGCCAAAGTTTAACACGAAACCCAATACTATTACAACATCTGTCATAAGCCACTGCGTAGATTTAATGATACAAAGCAAGGTTCCATTTCATCAACCGCGCATGAGGCTACGGTTGCGTTCTTATTGAACACGACACGCTATGCATTGCATCAAAACGGTATTACAGTGTTCGGTCAAAAAGTCAGTCGGATGACATAGAGGGTATAAACGACAGCGGAAGACGAAGACGAATGCAGGCGGCCTCAAGACTGCATTCTCATCGCCTTCGAACGCCGAGGCAACCGTGAGGAATACGTCAGTTCGTTCGGCCTTCTCGGTCGTCTACTCTGGGGGTCCTGTCCTAAGATTGAGTAGTTGCTACTGGATTTACTTCTTGCTAGGAGTTTCTCTAGCGCCTTTGTTGATTAGTGTGTGCACTTTCAGCAGCAAGACCAGACAGATGCCGTTTTTTTCGCCTGGACCAGGGGCTTTCTTCTGGTCTACTTCTCTCTCTCCGCAGGAGTTACCAGTGGGCCTGTTTTTGCGCAACGGCATCACATCCATCCATGTGGCCCTTGTCCCAAGCAATGATGGGATCATACGTATGAAGTATCCGAAAGTGATTCAGACGGAGCTTAGATCAGCAACAGCTCACTTCCGAAGCATCACAGAGGTCCGCCAGTTCGGCAGGGGAGGTATTCTCTGCTTCTCGTCAGACCAGCGCCGTGCACAAGGCCTACTAAAATGCTCGGTGTCTGCAACCAATCCGGTGAGCGCCTTTATCCCACCTCACCTTGCATGCGTGAAAGGCCTCGTTCGCGGCGTTGATGTCAACATGACTCCATCTGAGGTGTTAGATATGTTTTCCAAGGCTGGTGCGATCTCACTTTATAGGTGTGGGCGTGTCTTCAACAATAATAAGGTCCCAACTGAGTCTGTGATCGTTACATTTGCCGGATCAAGACGTCCCATTGAAATCCAGGCGTGACCTTTATTTATAGAGAGGAACCGTTATCGCGTCGTCCTCTCCAGTGTGTAAAGTGCTGGCGCTATGATCACACATTGAAAGGATGCAGGTCTGCTCTCAGATGCCGAATTTGTGGTGAGACGCACAACTCGAGCGAATGTAATAGAAATCAGGAGAAGTACTGTCTCTGCAGCGAAGCGTACTGCGCTGATGATCCAACTTGTTCGGCAAAGGCACGCGAAATACAAATTCTTTAGATTGTAGAAAGAAGACGTTGTTCCCGAAAAACGCCATCACTGGAACTCAAGCCATAACTCAGGGGTACACCGCTACTGCCGCCCGTCATAACACAGCAATGGAAGCGTCTCTTTCCCTGTACATTGCGGATATGATCGAAAAGGCAATAGAAAAGGCTATGCAGCGCCTAGCTACCAACCGTTGGGAGTCCCTGTCAAAAATTCTGACCAACCGAATGACACATATATTAGGAACGCCGAGAGGTCTTCATATAGCTTCACAAAATGCCGAGTTTCCACGTCCGTTAAGTGAAGCAGAATTGGAGGCAACACCTGCGAATGCTCAGTCTGCACGGCCCTCTCTAGAAGACAACTAGAGGCAAATTGAAAACAAAAATGACAATACTCAGGATTCAGATGAAATGGACATAGATCTTAGGTCTCTAAAGCGTTCTAAATCCCCTATCTCCAAAAAAAAATTCGGCAGATCCCACTTATTGTGGGAATCGATGTTATGCGAAGCATGCGCGTGATGGTGAATGGCGTAATTTTCCCATTGAGCGAAGCGTTACGGAATGACGCTAGACAAATGTGGAAGTGGTATGTATACTCACACTCATATTTTGAAGAGTAAATGTATTATATAACCAATTGCTTACAGTTGCCTAACGATATGCCAACATGGGTGTTACCAACACCAGACGTGGTAAGCTGATAGCGCGAATCCGAATAAGACAAAGAAGGAACAGATATGCACAGGACAGTCGTTACATGCAACTAAGCTTCACTCAGGAAAGTTCCCCTAAATATAAACACAGCCGAGTGGCACGCGCAGGCGCACTGCCCGTGCGTTTCAGTCACAGTTACAGTTCTTATGCTTATAGTTGTCCGTTATGAAGGACACGCATGCACGTTTCAGGAACCCGTGTGTATGTGTAGAAGGGGTTCTTCACAGTTATTGAACAAGGTCATCATAACCGCGATCAGTGAGCACAAGTAGCTGAACCGGACTTGTTAATCGGATCCGTTTGTGATTGCGGCTACGATGGGTCTAAGTGTAGTGAAGTGCGCGGTATAGTACAGCTGGTGAAAATCCTGGATGCCTTTTACGATGAAATGATCTATGATGCCTCCTGTTCAGGACGTGGCAGCGATGTTTCTTGATGCCCTGTCCACATTCAAGCCGTCTTTCAGGCAGTATAAGGACCAGGCGTTGTTGGGCCTTGATAAATCAATGTTGAAGTCACTGGTAATGATGAGAGCCCTGGTTACCTCGGCAGATTTATTGTAGGAAACATTGATCCCGGTTTTTGCGTAATCAGCCTGGTCCACGTTGCGGACCACGTGAGCGAGTGCATGGTAGTTGATCGTCTTCTAGGTGTGTCATGTCTTCAGCTTCCTCACTTTGCTTGCGTCCGCCGCGGTGGTGTAGCGGTTACGGTGCTCAGCTGCTGACCCGAAGGTCGTGGGTTTGATCCCGGCCGCGGCGGTCGCATTTTGATGGCGGCAAAATGCTAGATGCCCGTGTACTGTGTGATCTCGGTGCACGTTAAACAATACCAGATGGTCAAAATTTCCGGAGCCCTATGCTACGGCGTCTCTCATAATCATATCGTGGTTTCGGGACACAAAACCCCAAAAATTATTAATATTATCACTTTCCTTGCTTCTCAATGTGTGTGTTCGCGGTTACTGTGTTGGTTGAGACTCTGTATCACCTGTGGCACATACCCACAAAACATGAACGCAGTTATATGGGTATGTGCCACACGTGACTGAGAGAAAGGGGTTCATGACATACGTGACAGGTATTTTGCGTTATTCATGTCATGACCAGTGAATGGTTTTCGGCATACACTGATCTTCTGCTGTGCCAATTTTGGTATATTACAAGTTTTGGAGACGACCAGGAGAGCGCCCAGACGTAGGTGGCTAGATAGATAGATAGATAGATAGATAGATAGATAGATAGATAGATAGATAGATAGATAGATAGATAGATAGATAGATAGATAGATAGATAGATAGATAGATAGATAGATAGATAGATAGATAGATAGATAGATAGATAGATAGATAGATAGATACGCAGATAGAAACAGCGAAAGTGCCTGAGGTTGCTAAGAAATGCTTCGCACTGAAAATCTAGTTCACCAAAACATTCCAACAGCAAGATTCCTGCAGATCCCATGCACTGTGGGAATCGATGTAATGCGAATCAGCCAACAAAGAGGTGCATACATCGCCTTGTTTGCCTTTGAGCCAAGGTGAAAGCATTTCAGGGTGCTCGAGTGCTTCGCAAGTAATTGCTGTATCCTCGAAGTCGTGCATGATTGATAGACTAAGATGCGTCATAAAGGACGATACACTGCTCTCAGCCCGCTGTAACGCTCGCAGATACGCTTCCTTTGTTTAAGAAGCTCGAAGACCTTAAATGACAGGAAGCCTCCCCCCTTTCCTTCTTACAAGGGTGTTCATTGGAGCCAAAAAGATCGCCTTCGCTGCGAACTGAACGTGGCGGAAACCAGGTTATTTCTTTCAGAAAGAAATGTTAAATTACGTGGAATGTGCCTTGCCTTTTTCTCGTTCCTCCTGGACATCATCTCCTTGGTGTTGCTAATCGATGTAGTACGTGCCATATTTCTGTATTTTGTAATCGGAACCTGATCATGTCTGCGCGATCGATAGTGATTTAATGAACGAAACAAGAAATGCTCCCTTTAAGATAACGTCATGCTACAACACATTCTGGTGGAAAGAGTATTGTGTGATGGTGGTAACGCCTGTGCAGTGCAATACCAGTTGTGTGTACACTTTCTGTAATATTGATCACTCGAAAGTGTTCTATAAGTGCGTCGTCTTTATTATAGAACACATACTGACGCCTACGACGGTGAACGTAAAAGCTGTGTGAAGAAGATCGGCAAGCACGGAGGCCCGTCGCCATCGGCTGGCACACACCGACAATTCGCACTCTGGCTACGCCCTGCGTGCTGCTGCTACGATCGTCGCTCGCGTATAATCCTGAATAAACCCCCCGTTACAACTGGTGGAGCTGCTGGGTAAGCAATTCTGGAACTACGCAACGGGAAACTCAAGCCCGCCTCTACAATGACGGAAGGAGGACCAATGCAGCACCAACAACCCGGTGCCGCGGTGACTACCGTGCTCTTCCCTGCCCCTTTCCCACAACGCGACCCACCAATCTTCAGCGGTGCAGAAGAGCAAGATGCGGAAGACTGGCTCGCTGAATGCGAACGAGTGAGCGTGATAAACCGCTGGGACGGCGCAGGAAAGCTTAACTACCTGTCATTTTACTTGAGCGGTGTCGACAGCGTGTGGCATCGAAACCACCAACGTGACCTCCCGACATGGGCTGCCTTCAAAACACACGTGATGGAGGTATTCGGCCGCCCCGCCATTCGCAAGCTTCGAGCTCAGCAACGTTTGCGTGCTCGTGCGCAGCAGAGTGGTGAGAATTTCACAAGCTACATAGAAGACGTTCTCGACCTATGTAACCGCGTTGATGTAGCAATGACCGGTACCGAGAAGATTCGGCATATCTTGAAAGGAATTGAAGACGATGCCTTTCAGATGCTGCTGGCGAGGAACGCATCAACAGTCTCTGACATAGCCTTTGCCAAAGGTTCGATGAACAGCGCAAACAACGTGCAGCCACCCGCCAATCCCTGCCACCCGCGACTTCAATGTCCGGCTTGGCTGTTGCTCCCGATCATACGTCCCTGCTGCAACAGATTAACGATTTCGTTCGAGAAGGAGTTGCTCGTCAGCTTTCGCTGATGCCGCTTGTTCACGGCCAGTCGAGTTCTCCATTGGCGCCCGCTCTCCAGAACATCATCAGGGATCAGGTAGCCAATCAAGTTCTACCTTCTCTCCTTCAGGCTCAAACTGCTGCTCCCCTGACGTACGCTGAAGACGCTTGGAGGCCTGTGCTACAAAGTTACGGTCCACGTCACCCGCCAGTCACTCCACCCGCCCGACCAGCAGTACAGTACGCACAAGCTGAGGATCCTTGGCGCACAGAAGACAACCGTCCTATTTGTTTTCATTGTGGTCTTCCTGGGCATGTGGCACGTTACTGTCGCTTTCGTGTACCGAACGTTTCCAACAATATGCGTCCACCATGCAGGGGCGTAGGTTCAAACCCCCCCGAAATTTTTCAGTTTTGCTTGCGTATATATACACGCGCACATACAAACGCACGCACGAACATACATAAAGTATGGTTGAACCCCCCCAGAAAAAAATTTCTGGCTACGCCCCTGCCACCATGGGTCACGTATGCGCCATGTCAGCCACGCCGTAGTTATTCGGGCGACCACCAATGTGCTCCTCCCGCCGTTCGCCTTCTCCTCACCGGCGTTCCCTTTCACCCATGCAACGACGGCGGAGCCCTCCGCGCCAGGAAAACTAACTAGCGCAGTTCGGGAGGCAAGAAGTGCGGTGCCAGCAAGATGTGTAAGGCGTCAAATTTCCGCGAAGAACGTTATTGATGTCGCCATAGAAGGAATACGGACGCTAGCGACACTGGCGCTGCTCTTTCAGCAATTGATGCCCGCATTTGCCGCCGAATCGGAAAAATGACGACACCACTTACTGGACTATCTCTTCGTACCGCCAACAACACGTCGAGCCGTCCGGCGCCTGCACAGTCCGTGTCGTCATAGAGAATGTCGTCTATGTCATCGAATTCATCGTGTTGCTGTCATGTTCTCACGACGTAATATTAGGCTGGGATTTTCTCTCCACGCATCATGCGATCATCAATTGCGCCCGCCCCGAAATCGAGTTGTTTCTGTTATCGCGAGACATTATCAATGACCACACAGACTCTTGTCGTAAAATCGCAGTTTCCGAAGACACCGTTATACCAGCCTGCTCTACTGCTCTTGTCAGCATCTATGTACTTCTATCAACGACGGCACCCTGTTTTTCGCACCCCCTGGTCTTATACTTTGCCGTCTATCACTACCACTGCCGTTTGCCGTCCTTCTGTTCAATTCTGGCACCTCTGTGATGTACGTGTCAAACCCAACGGCCGCACCAGTCACCCTGCGCCACCGTGAAGGCCTAGGGAGAGCCCAATCACTGACATCTTCAATTTTCGACATCACGGAAGACTCCGCTGACCTGGCCGCCCACGAGACCTCGCCTCCTCAGTCACTGCCGCGGTCTTTCACACCAGCTGTTGCAAGCGACCTTACGACGACGCAGCGCGACCAGCTTCTACGCTTGCTCGAAGGTTTCTCATCCTCATTTGACTCCCACGCAACGTCGCTCGGCCGCACGACGATTGTGTCGCACACCATCGAAAATGGGAGCCATGTGCCCATTCAACAGCGTCCTTACCGAGTATCGCAGAGCAAAAGGCGCGTTATCGATGAGCAGGTGAAAGACATGCTCCAACGTGTTGTCATTCCACCTTCCAACAGTCCCTGCGCCTCGCCTGTGGTCCTGGTTCGGAAAAAAGACGGTACCATACGATTTTGCGTCGATTATCGACGGCTTAACAAGATTACCCGAAAGGATGTGTACCCGTTGCCACGTATTGATGACGCGCTGGACTGTTTGCAGAGGCAAGTGCCCATGGCTGACGCTGACTATTCGAAAACGGCGTTCGTAACACCAGACGTATTGTACGAATTCACTGTAATGCCGTTCGGTCTCTGCAACGCGCCCGCGACCTCTGAACGCATGATGGACGGCATCCTGCGCGGCCTGAAGTGGCGCACTTGTCTCTGCTATCTTGATGACATTGTCGTCTTTTCCCCAGATTTTTCGACTCATCTCCACCATTTTGACCTGTCTTCAGAATGCTGACCTGTCTTCAAGTTTTGACCTTTCTTCAGAATGCTGGCCTCCAGCTTAACATGAAGAAGTGCCAGCTTGCGGCTCGAAAACTGATTATATTAGGCCACGTTGTCTCCAGAGAAGGCATTCTCCCCGATCCTGCTAAACTCCGGGCCGTATCCGATTTCCCAAAGCCCACTACCCAGAAAGCACTATGCAGCTTTATTGGGCTATGCTCCTATTAGGCGCTTTCAGCTGACCGTATTTCGCCTCCCACTCAGCATGCGCCAGAGGGTTAGGCGCTGAGCGTGTGACCGGACCGTAGGCGTCAGCTTGGATAGCTTGGACTATAGCGAGCGAGGGATCACGGGACACAAGCAGAAACAACCAAAATGGCAGCCTCTTGTGCCGCGAGTACGCGCTGCTCGGAAAACATAGCGGTTATTCGGCCAACACGCAAGACCCGACGGCACTTCAGGATACACGAGGATCTGTTTCTTCTCCGCGAAGTCGTCGCAGCCAATGCCTTTGAAAATGCGCGCATGTGGGATAACATTCTACGAAACGTCATTGCAGCGATACATCGAGAGCTGACACTTCGGGCCATAAAGGAGCGTCTCGAACTGCTTCTTTGGTACTTCCGTCAACAGGACTCCGCAAACCTTGGCAAGTAAGCGATTTCATGTACAATAGTAACAATTTAGTTTTTAACAGCAGCCACTCTCCCACCTATTTAGAAACGCTCTTTAGTTTGACTTGCCCCAAGGCAACGGGCTGAACGCGCTGCCCCAGGGCAGTGCATTTGAAACGCGTTTGTGCTGCCTTGAAGGCGGTGTCTAAGTTTGAGCGCTTCTTAATACGGGGATAAGCGTCCATACTACGTGAGCTCATCTGACCTAACTCATACTATGCATTGCTAGGTCTGGAACGCAAGAATTTTCACCGACTATAGAGCCGGCCTTTCTCTGCTGCACTCGTTGATAGGACTCCGTTATTGCGTTGCATTGCCTCCGTGATTGGTGCGCCAATCACGGAGGCAACGTAAATGGACGATGTTATTTGATGAATTCGTAATGAGACGTGTTGTTATAGGACAACGTAGTGACGCCAAAGAATTCGACGATATGTAATGTCATGTTGACGTTCTATTCTTGCGAAAAACTGCTAACGTTGTGTTGTTCTCCCAAGTGTTTTTCAGTGTTGTAGTGCTGACTGTATGCTCATGGCTGTGCGCTGTTATCTGAGCATGCGATGGCGTTTTGCTTCCCATTTCTTTGTGCCTGTTCGCAACTGCGTTCAGAGAGTCGAAAGCACTCTTAATCTAAATTTTTGTTTTTTGAAGCGCCATGAGAAAGGGGGACAAACAAGTGCGTAGACAATGTTCATGCTCACGTGCTTTTCTCAATGTTCGTTAAACTCAATACCAGCTTAATGGGTTATGCGCAACCTAAATATTCAGCGCAGTGTCACACACACACAGAACGAGAAGTATGGTGTACCGGAAGTGATTTCCTCATTGCGAGATTTTATCGCTTATTTGCAATAGTCTTCCGCTGGGTAAGAATTTTTTAAAAATTTTACTGCATTGTTCTCTATTCGGCTGCAGAAAATCAGTCACCGGCATCACTCCTCTTGGGAATGATTGGACATGAGGAACCTGAGCCACCAGTCCAAGGGAGTGGTGACACTGCAGTGCAGGTGGACAACAGACAAGCTGAAACCACAGTCCAAGAGCCAGATGATGTCCAGGTATTTGTGCCACACCGTCACCGTATCTTTACCCTTGTTCACAATAAAGAAAACAACACCTAGAGGTGTTGTTTTCTTTATTGTGAACAACCCGGAGATGCAGAGCTGCATCTCCTGGTTCACTCCCACTTTCAGTGATGTCATTGATCGAAGCAATTTTAGTTCAACTTCTGGAGCAGATAAAACCCCACTTTGGAGCAGAAAATGAGCCTTTTCCAGCATTAATAATCGAATATTTCGAATGGAAATATTTATTTCTGTAACATAAGCAGCTGCTCAGTTTTTAAAGAGATAGAATGCCCTTCTACCTCGATGCATGTGCACTTCAGGCAGAAAATGCCGGGCCTGCTGTATCTCGGCAGTTAACAAAATGGGTTCAACAATTTATAATCGTACTGCTCAGTGTAAATAACGCAATTAGTCACGCAAGAGGCTGTCGTTAAATAAGAACTGTAGTTGCACGAAGCATTATGCATAGTGCCTCTTCTCCGAACAAAGCTACCCTTTGGGCTGTGTGGATTGTATCCGGTATGAGCAATGCAGCCTTCAGTCTACGAGTACTCGCTATACACAAAGGGCACAGGAAAACACAGCGGAGCTTGGGCGAGCACAATGCATACCTAACAGCATGAAGACTCTATGCACATAAGATTGTATAATTGTAGCTTAGATTGTAGTCCAGCGCCAAGCCAAGGTGACAAAAAAATAAAAAAGGCCCATACGTCAAGCACCACCGTAACGCGAAAATAAATCAATTCACACTGTTTTAAAACAGAATTTCCTTCCTTGGTGCAAGATAAGTGTAATTTTTATTTTGCTTTTCAACGTACTTTTGACTTTCACAGGTGGCGTCGCGCTTGCCTTGACCGAAAGACGCTTGGCTAAAACCAACAACGCGCGTTGCGCTCCGGTAATGTTGAGCGTTTTAGCGGAACGGGGAACGGACCGCAGAATAGGTCAGCAAAAAGCGCCTATTTTCGACGCTTCGTTCGCAATTTCGCTAACCCCTGAATGCACTTCTCCACGGCGACAATGAACTGTCTACCTGGTCGGAAGCCTGTGATCACGTGTTTACGACTATCCGCCGCCTGCTTACATCTCCGCCAATCTTGCGCCACTTCGATCCCAGCGCACGGACAGAAATCCACGTCAAGAATTGTGCTCCGCTTTTCACAATGACCCAAAGTGTGGTCACGGTGGAGTGTCTAAGACGTACATGGGGCTCAGTCGACGATATTATTGGTGAGGCATGTACAACTTCGTTTGCAAGTACGTCCGCTCTTGCATCCCCTGCCAACGACGGAAACCAGTCTCGCGCCTCTCCACAGCACCTCTACAGCCACTTTCATGCCCCGCCCTCCCCTTTGACCGCGTCGGCATCGATTTATACGAGCCTCTTCCATGCACTGGTGCTGGAAACTGATGGATTGTCGTTGCCGTAGATCATTTGACAAGGTATGCTGAAACCGCCGCCTTGCCTGCTTCAACAGGAAAAGACGTTGCCTCGTTTATTCTACACAACTTCATTCTTCGCCATGGCGCACCTCGTGAACTCCAGAGTGATCGGGGACGTGTATTCGTGTCGGACGTGCTGCAATCACTCCTATCTGAATGCCAATTTATTCACCGCACCGCAATTTTGAACAGACTGTTGTAGTTGGCAAGAACAAGTCCGAAATCACTAGATTAGTAATCGAAGGTGAACAGATAGACTATTTTGGCGAAAGTTGTGTTAGCAAAACGTCACTATCTTTGAGCAAAAAGGAATTAGACTACCTGCGCATCTGTTAAGGTCTGTCTGGTTGCCGGTGATGCAGAAGCGGTCAATTTCGTCATAGGAGGTTTTCAACCCTGTCATGTTGTTGATTGTATTGCTGGTTTTTCATGTTATATGCTAGTGGTCACTTGAATGTCCTGTGCAAAAAAAAGGTATAAAGTAGGCTTGGTGAATGAAAATAAACGTTTTTGGTTGTCAGTAGCGCCAGTGTGTGTGTCTTCTTCCCTTCGTCCTTGTCTTTTCGCGCCCACATCCAAGTACCAAGATCCAAGTAGCACTACTAACGCTTATCACCCACAGACCAATGGCTTAACTGAACGATTTAACCGGACCCTTGGTGACATGTTGTCCATGTACGTTGCCTCAGACCACTGCAATTGGGATGTTGTACTTCCGTTTGTCACATACGCGTGCAACACCGCCTGCCAAGCCACTACCGGATTCTCACCATTCTTTTTGCTTTATGGCCACGAGCCCTCCAGCACTATTGATACAATTCTTCCATACCACCCAGACCCTGCCGACCGCCAACCTGTGTTTGAGCTCGCCCAACACGCTGAGAGATGCCGACAGCATGCCCGATCTTTCACCTATGATGAACGGTGTCGCCAAAAACTGCGCCATGACTCCAAGCCACCTCCGGACCCTTTTCCTATCGACTCCCTCGTGTGGCTTTGGGTGCCTCCAGTTGCTGCTCCCCTGTCAATTGTGTGGTCGAACCCGTTACGCCATCTTCCAATCTCCGTCGTCGCGGGCGAGAGACAGTCCACATTGACCGCCTCAAGGCATATTATGATCCTCTGACCTCTATCTAGATCGCCAGGATTGCTACCTCTCCATGCCGGGGGTGATTGTGAAGAAGAAGATCGGCAAGCACGGAGGCCCATCGCCATCGGCTGGCACACACCGACAATTCGCACTCTGGCTACGCCCTGCGTGCTGCTGCTACGATCGTCGCTCGCGTATAATCCTGAATAAACCCGCCGTAACAGCTCCATTGTATTTGTGCTTTCCAGTAACTAAGCGACATTTTTTTAAATGTAGCGCAAAAGTCGCTCATGTGAGTAGTGAGCAGCACGAATTCCAGCATTAAATTGGTAGTGACAAAATGTCGCCGCTCAGAAAGCCTACGGGATAGACTCTCGTGAACATGCTTATATTATCTACCCAATCTCAACACCGAATACAGCTTTGAAGGTAATTTATATGAATTTTGAAGCTCGCGTGCCCAATCCAGCGCTATACGCCTCACCTAGCGACATTGACATCATACAAATTAACCTGAAGGTGACCCCAAGCTTCGGCGACGTCACTGCGGCCGAGCTCCGAGATGCCCAGCTAAATGGTGACGTCATAGTGTCCATTGCACTTTTGTCACAGTTGCGCCTGTAGGCTAGTATTCGGCGGCTGCTCACAAGCCCGTGCCCGCGGCGAACTTGTGGAAGCCCCAAGAAGGTCTTTGCCACAAGATGACTATGAAGGTAACGACATCACGCAGCACATGCCGCATGCGAAAGAACGCGAGCAGACGATGAGGCCAGCGCGGAAGTGCGTCAAAGTTCTGTGCGCCGTTTCACACGCTAGACGGCGTTAGTTGCACACGGCAGCTTGACGACAAATACGCGATAGCTGCTGTGGACGGAACGGGAAGAATCCTGAGCACCGAGGAAATCACAGCTACGTCTGTCCTGGAGGCGGAGGAGGCCGCCATCGCCATGGCAACGGCTACCGAAGGGACGCTCTTCATCGTGTCTGACTCCATGTCAGCGATTAGAAGCTTTAGGTCAGGACAAGTGAGCGAAACCGCGGCCAAAAAACTCCAAGAGCCAGCGGTGAGCATTAGGCTTTTCTGGGTCCCCAGCCATGAGGGAAACCCCGGCTACGAAGCTGCCCACCTCGCAGCCCGCGCAAATACAAACCGGGCAGAGGTGCGGATTCGTCCGGCAAACCCTGAAGATGCATCAAAGAGAGGAGCGACAAATCTATCCTCCTCCATGTGGAGGCCTAAAAAGACACCAGTCCGTGGCCTTGCGCAGAGTTCAAACGCGCAGTGCGCTCAGCCCCAGGAGACTGGCGGCCATCCTGAGGGAGGACAGCGTCTCGTCGTGTACGTATTGCGGCCTAGCTCACGCGGGACAGGACCACATTCTATGGGGATGCGACCGCCACCCGCCCCCTAAAGAGCTCCTGCAACTGCCCCCCTCACCCTAAGAGTGGGAAAAAACGTTGCGATGTCCAGAGCAGGCCACTCAGTCCAGGCTTGCGGAATGAACGGCGACAGCCGCGGCCCCTTGGGCCCCGACCTAGCATCCCCTCATGTCCTGGCTCCCTTTTCCCCTTCCCTACTACTCAATAATGCTGTTCCCTCCTCCTCTCGCACCTCTCAAAACCGAGAGTGAGACTGGTCGGTAATAAATAGGTTGTAATCAATTACCTGCCGCGCGCTGCAGCAAGCGTTGTGCCTTGTTATGACTAATCGGTAACCAGTGGCGCATCAACTCGTTCGCGAGTTGGGGGGGGGGGGTGGCTCGTGAACGAGTTGATACGCCACACTATATATATATATATATATATATATATATATATATATATATATATATATATATATATATATATATATATATATATATATATTGTAAAGGGAAGACACAGAGAAATAGACACAACGCCTGTTGACCAGGCCGGCTGTTCTATTCTGTTCTTCGTCGTTCTCCTCTTTCCCCCAGCCGATCTCGCGCCCGTGCCCGAACGCCGCTGTCTTCCTTACACTCGGCCACGCTGCGAAATTACATGGCGAGCTGCAGAAATGTTTTCGGGTGGACGAGACTGGCTGTGCCGCGCTGGTAGCCGCAGGCCCACAGGCCCTAGACGCTGAAGTGAAAACATCTCTGGCGGGCGGTACTGGCTGTGCCTGGGTGGGCGTTCTTTTGCACGCCACGACGTGTCTTGCAGAAATGCCGAATACTCAGGCGGTCGACTTTGGCTGTCTCGTTGTGGCCGCAGTTCTCGGCCACGCTGCGATTCGGTTTTGGGATCTGCCAGAAGGGTATCTGGAGGGCGAGACTGGCTGCATCGCGGAGGCTGGTCTCGGCCACGAAGCGACTTTTTGTCGGCCGCTGCCAACCATACATGCGGCAGCCGACTTCGGCTGTGTCGTGGAGTAAGCGGCGGACGCAGCACGCTCGAACAAGGTTGACGCTTCTTCGGGAAAGAAGATGGTACGTCAACGGGCTCTCTGATGCGCGACAGGGCAAGTTTCTTGCGCTTGTCCCCGAGAACCTTGTCGCTCAGCGTGAGTTGATCGGGTGCGCATTCGGTCACCGAATGCCCTTGAAGTAACAGAAGCGGCTCCAGTGGCTCTGGAAGCACAGTGATGTGCGCCATGGGCTCTTCCGGTACCTTCGCGAAAGGCGGGTCATACACGACAGGTACTCGCACCTGCGTAAGGGTGGTCATTGTCTCTGGTAACGTCGCGGAACTCGAGATCCTTGGTGGGCCACTCCGCGCGCGGCCATCCGACCGATGAGCGTCAGGGTCCCCGTAGACAGAGACCGCCTTGTGGTGACCCGTACGGCATTCATGTTCTACGCTGGCGGTCAGAATGAACTGCCCGTCGTCGTCTGCAGAATCGCACGCCAGGCGACCGGAAGGGCCGATGGTGGCTCCATCTTCCGGCGGCGCATCGATAACCTCGGCCATGCCCCGGCTTGCAGATCCCGACAAAACAGGCAAAACCTCGATAAATGTGTCCTCGGCAACCATAGATTTCTTGCACGAAGCACTCGCGACACACTCGGCCAATGACTGCCGTGAAGTCGGCAGATGTGCCTGCGGCTGGTCAATGAGGATGCTCTCGCTGCTGGACATCTGTGGCTGCGGTCTTTTAACTTGGAAATTTGGGGCCGAGAAAGTGTTCGGAGTGAAACAGCGGAGCTTTACTCGGCCGCCATCTATAATGAGCTGAACTTCACCAGACAAGAGGTAGTCAGCTCCCAAAACCATGTCAGCGTGCAAGTCCTCGAAGACGGGAACGGCGGCAAGGAACTTGCTCCCGGCTTCGGTTTGTATCTTCAAATCCAGCGCACCGACTGGCAATGCGCTCCCGCCGAGGCCGCGCAGGGGTGCCTCGGACCAAGGATGGAGGGCGACTGGCGCGTGGCGTCGATGCAGCGCAGTACGTGGAGCTCCCGTTTGAACAACAGCAGTAAGCTCACCGATTCCGTCGACGCGAACCTGTACCGTTGGAAGCGGCTGTGTTCGGTATTGGGTGGCGCGACGTAGTGCATGTGGTGGTGGTGCCAGATCGTCACAGTTTTCATGGGAAATCCGTCCGAAAACAGCGATGAGCCTCGCACTCCATTGCAGCCAGGAGTGCTGCTTGACGCCTTCATATTTATGCCATGCCTCGGCACCACCACGAAGGCGGTTTATAGCCACCAGCCATTTTTGGTTGTCGTGCCAGGCATGGCGAGAGCCGAAAGAATTTATGGCCTCAATCCACAGGGCAGCGTCATCCTGGAAGCCTCGGAACTCCGGCACTGCCGAAACAGCCGATGATGGAGCGGTGGATGAGAATACGGAGTTGGTCGATGCCAAGACGTCGAGCTGCTTCGACAGTTGCGTGAGGGCATGGAAGACTTCCGCGACTCTGTCGGGTGAGGCGCCTGATGTGCAGGAAATCACGTCCGCGGAGTATGCGGCTGTCGCAGTACACACGCCGGCGAGATCCACGGCCAAGGAAGCGTGAACGGCGTCTCTTGGCGGCTCAGATGTTGGTAGAGTCTTTGGTACTCCATCCACGCCTTTGGAAGCGTGAACTACTTTCCCAGAACACAGCGCGTGCGCCAAGAGGTCGTGAACCGGTAGCGAGGCGTCTGTAAACTGAAGTAAAGCCGCCGAGGAGGCCTGGACGCCGTCCCCAGACGGTGCTTTCAGCGCCGGCAGGTTGACAGGTAACGGGAAGGCATGGACGCCGTCCCGGAACGGCGCTTGTTGCTGCGGCAGGTAGGCAGGTTCCATGACGCACGAGCACAAGTGATGTCGGGCTTAAGACTGCGTTTTCGACGACTGCGCCATTGTAAAGGGAAGACACAGAGAAATAGACACAACGCCTGTTGACTACAACGGCTGTTCTATTCTGTTCTTCGTCGTTCTCCTCTTTCCCCCAGCCGATCTCGCGCCCGTGCCCGAACGCCGCTGTCTTCCTTACACTATATATATATATATATATATATATATATATATATATATATATATATATATATATATATATATATATATATATATATATATATATATTATAAAGACGTTTATTTGCGGGCACTCGGCGACGATAAACGACTGCGACAGTCAAGGCGGGTGCCGACTCCGAGCGCGAGGAGCGTGCTGTCCGAGAAGAGCGGAAGAGGGCGACCCACTAGTAAGCGCTCGAGAGGGCGACCCATTACAGGCTTCCAACGCTTCGCTACAATTACCCCGGGTACGAAAAGGGAGCCGCCTGGCGACCTAACTGCTTGTCACTATGAGCGGGTCATGGTAGGGTTTCAGGCGCTCCACGTTCACAATGTCGCGCCCTCGACGGCGCATATCCGAAGATGGTTCAAGGGGTTCGATCACGTAGTTGACCGGGGACGTGCGTTCGACGACACGGTAGGGGCCGTCGTATTTCGGCAGTAGTTTTGAAGAGAGGCCAGGTGCAGTGGTAGGGACCGAGAGCCATACGAGTGCTCCAGGTAGGAACGTGGGCGCAGAAGTGGTGGTGTCACCGCGAATGCTCTTCTGCCGCTCTTGGTCATTCGTAGTAAATGTCTTGGCAAGCTCCCGACACTCCTCAGCAAGTCTTGCTGTGGCAAAAATAGGCGCACACTCAGACGGGTCCGGCTTGTATGGAAGGATTGTGTCGATTGTGTGCGACGGGTGCCTGCCGTACAATAAGAAAAAGGGCGAGAAACCAGTAGTGCTCTGCGGGGCGGTATTATAGGCGTAGGTGACAAAAGGCAGAATGGCATCCCAATTTGTGTGATCGGCGGCGACGTACATCGAGAGCATGTCGCCGAGCGTGCGGTTAAAGCGTTCGGTGAGGCCATTCGTCTGCGGGTGGTAAGCAGTAGTTTTCCGGTGAACAACGTTGCACTCTTTCAGGATGGCTTCGACGACTTCGGACAAGAAGACACGACCTCGATCGCTGAGCAGCTCCTGGGGTGGACCGTGGCGCAGCATGAATCGGTGCAGCAGGAAGGAGGCAACATCGCGCGCTGTAGCCGCTGGGAGGGCGGCAGTTTCGGCGTATCGCGTAAGGTGGTCAACAGCGACGATGGCCCAGCGGTTACCAGCCGACGTTAGAGGAAGTGGTCCATACAAATCGATGCCAACGCGCCCAAACGGCCGGTCAGGGCAAGGTAGAGGTTGCAGACCTGCCGGCGACAGGTGCGTTGAAGTTTTGCGGCGCTGACAATCGATGCAGGAGCGAACGAACTTCTGCACGTAGCGGTACATCCCTCGCCAAAAGTACCATTGGCGAATGCGGTGGTAGGTTTTCGATACCCTAGAGTGTGCACACTGCGGGTCAGACTGGAACGACTCGCATATGTCAGAACGCAGACTGCGGGGTATTACGAGTAGCCACTGGCGGCCGTCTCCGTAATTGCGTCGGTGGAGGAGGTCGTCGGGAACGGCGAAATGGTGCGCTTGACGACGCAATGCGCGAGTGGATGGTGTCGCCGATGGATCGCTCAGCAAGGCTATCAGTGAGGCAATCCAGTGATCCTTGCGCTGTTCAGTGGCGATGGTGTAAATGTCGATAGACGAAACGGCATTGTGAGACACTGAGCTGGAAGTATTGTCGTCAGGCAAGGGGGAGCGCGAGAGTGCGTCGGCGTCAGCATGCTGGCGTCCGTTGCGGTACAGCACGCGGATATCATAGTCCTGTTGGCGAAGTGCCCAGCGGGCGAGGCGGCCTGAGGGATCCTTGAACGACGACAACCAGCATAGTGCATGATGGTCGGTGATGACATCAAATGGGCGACCATACAAATAAGGTCGGAATTTCGTAAGGGCCCAGATGATCGCCAGGCATTCCTTTTCGGTGACGGTGTAATTGGTCTCGGCTTTAGTAAGCGTACGACTTGCATATGCCACGACATATTCAGGGAACCCTGGTTTGCGCTGCGCAAGGACAGCGCCAAGGCCAACACCGCTAGCGTCTGTGTGTACCTCTGTAGGGGCCGCACGGTCGTAGTGGCGTAGTATGGGAGGTGACGTTAACAAACGACGGAGCTTTGCGAAAGCGTCGTCGCACTCCGACGACCACGAATGGAGGGGCCCGTTACTTCCGAGAAGCTTCGTCAGTGGCGATATGATAGTCGCGAAATTTCGAATGAAGCGCCGAAAGTAGGAACACAGTCCTACGAAACTGCGGAGTTCTTGGACGGACGTAGGTTTGGGGAAGTCGGTCACGGCCCGAAGCTTGGCGGGATCATTCCGTCCTTGGACACGACGTAGCCGAGGATTGTCAGCTGCCGTGCTGCAAATCGGCACTTCTTTAGATTCAGTTGCAGACCGGCGTCGCTCAAACGCGTCAAAACATGCCGTAGGCGTTCAAGATGCGTGGAGAAGTCCGGAGCAAACACGACGACGTCGTCGAGGTAGCACAAGCACGTGTGCCATTTCAGGTTGCGCAGAACGGTATCCATCATGCGCTCAAAGGTGGCGGGCGCATTACACAGCCCAAAGGGCATGACGTTAAATTCGTACAGGCCGTCGGGCATGACAAAGGCGGTCTTCGGTCGAGCGTCATCAGCCATAGGTACTTGCCAGTAACCTGAGCGCAAATCGAGAGATGAAAAGAATTCGGCGCCTTGCAGGCTGTCAATCGCGTCGTCTATTCGCGGCAGTGGATACACGTCCTTACGAGTGATCTTCTTGAGTCGTCTGTAGTCCACACAGAACCGCACAGAACCGTCCTTCTTCACAACAAGAACGACAGGAGACGCCCAGGGGCTGTTAGAGGGTCGAATGACATCACGGCGAAGCATGTCGTCGACTTGCTCGTTGATTACACGGCGTTCGGCGGGAGATACGCGATATGGACGTTGCCGCAGTGGCAGGTGGTCGCCAGTGTCGATGCCATGCGTAACGGCCGACGTGCGGCCGAGAGAAGTTTGAGCGACATCGAAAGAAGGGCGAAATTCTTCCAACAGGTCCAAAAGCTGTGAACGCTGGACCTGCGTAAGGTTGTCAGCTATGGAGGAACCAAATACGTCAGCGTGTGATGAACCAGACGTCGAAACAGCACTGAGCGTACTCGAACTTCGGCCGTGCGAATCATCGGGCTCGTCCATAACTTGTGCGTCTTCGAGGGGTTCTACGTTGCCCAGACATTCTCCTCGCACCAACGTAACACTGTACGGGGAGGGGTTGATTACAAAAATAGAGGTGCTGCCCTGGGTGACTTGAACGGTCGCGAAAGGCACCAGCAAGCCTTTCCTCGTGCAAACACGGTCATATGGCGAGAGGAGTGCAACGGTGTCGGATAGGCTGGCACAGTAGACTGACACCGCCGTTGACGAGTTGGCAGGCACTTTTATGTCGTGTTTGACGAGTGCCTTGCTCGCAGCCGATGGACTGTCTGCCGGCGTCAAATTAGAGAATGGTGAGAGCTCTATTTCGGCGGGTGCGCAATGAATTACGGCGTCGTGGCGGGAGAGAAAATACCATTCGAGGATGACGTCGTGAGAGCATGCAGGAATTATGATCAATTCGACGGCGTACATAGCGTCCTTAATCATGACGCGGGCTGTGCATACCGCTGTAGGGTGATTGCTTTGGGCGCTGGCTGTACGGAGGGAGAGCCCGGAAAGTGGCGTCGTCACTTTTCGCAGTATTCGGCTAAGCTTTGCGTCCATAACGAATACGGCGGCTCCAGTGTCGATAAGGGCAGATGCACGAACACCGTCCACAAACACGTCTATCACGTTCGATGGGCTTCGCTGAGGGCTTTCGCAGTTCGACAGCATCGCAGCCCTTGCCTCGTGGACTGCGACGACTAGTTTTCCTGGTCTCGTGGGACCAGACGTGGCCGCATCGGTGACAGCGAGCGGCGTCGTGGTGACGGTGAACGGCCGGTAGATGGAGCGGGGCGAGACGTCGGCGACAGAGGCGTAGGTGGGTCGTAATATGGGCGGTTCGCCGGGCTGGTCGCAGGCGACGCGACTCTAGGCGGCTGCACGCGATTGCAATAGCGCGCCGCGTGGCCGGCGTAACCGCATGCGAAGCATATGGGGCGGTTATCAGGTGTGCGCCATCGGTTCGCTGGGGCAGGGCCCGCCCATGGTGCAGGACGGGATTGACGGGGCGGCAACTGATAGGACTGGACGGTGGGCTGCAGTCGTGGCCTGTGCGTGACGTCGGCGCAGGTTACCGGTACATTCGCTTCGAAAGAATGAGGTCGAGCGGAGGCTTCGGTGTAAATGTGTGGGGCAGCCGTAGGGATTGCTGGGGGCGTTCTTGCGACCACTTGGGCGTAACTCAAGGGTGCAGGAGCCGTATGGTGCTGGTAGTACTCGGGCATGACCTCTGCGATTTCTTGCTCAATTGCTCGACGGAGCGGAGGCAGAAGTGCGGTCGACGGCTGTTGAACGTACTGCGGGCGAGCAAAGTCCAGCAGAGAGAATTGGCGCGCGATTTCCTCGCGCACGAATGTCTTCATCTCTGCGAGCAACGCGGAGTGGTCGGATATGGTCGCCAAGCCAGCGAGCTCGGCGTCGCGTGATGGAGAGCGACGGGTCATCAATCGCTGCCGGCGCAGCTCCTCATAGCTTTGGCAGAGCGTTATGACCTCAGCCACTGTGCTGGGGTTCTTGGCGAGCAGCATGGTGAAGGCGTCGTCGTCGATGCCTTTCATGATGTGCCGGATCTTGTCAGCTTCGGACATGGTGGCGTCGGCTTTCTTACAGAAATCGAGGACGTCTTCAATGTGACTGGTGAATGATTCACCGGCCTGCTGAGCGCGTTCACGTAAGCGCTGTTCGGCCTGCAGCTTACGAACGGCAGGGCGACCAAACACATTGATAATGGCGGTCTTGAAGTCGGACCACGTTGTAAAATCTGATGCGTGGTTGTTGTACCACAAGCCCGCCACACCCGCGACGTAGAAAACCAGGTTAGTCAGTTTTCCTGCCTCGTCCCATTTATTGGGGACACTCACGCGCTCCTAAATCGCGAGCCAGTCCTCCACGTCGGTGCCATCTGCGCCAGTGAAGACCGGAGGGTCGCGGATACGAGGCACAGCTGGGCATGAGGTCGGTGTAGGCGGGGCCGTTTGCTGGGAGGCGTCTTGAGGCATCGTGGGCGGCAGGGTGCGGGATCGAAGAGCCAGGGGCATCGAATGAGGGCCGAAGTTGTGAAAGCCCAGCACCTTCCACCAAATTATAAAGACGTTTATTTGCGGGCACTCGGCGACGATAAACGACTGCGACAGTCAAGGCGGGTGCCGACTCCGAGCGCGAGGAGCGTGCTGTCCGAGAAGAGCGGAAGAGGACGACCCACTAGTAAGCGCTCGAGAGGGCGACCCATTACAGGCTTCCAACGCTTCGCTACACTATATATATATATATATATATATATATATATATATATATATATATATATATATATATATATATATATATATATATATATATATATATATACATATATATATATATTGTCATGACGATGAGCAGCGGCCTAGCTTGACCTCGTGCTTGACCAGCACGAGGAAGAGAAAGACGAGGCAGAGAATAAGAACAGCCGGCCTGCAGAAAGGGCGTTGTCTCTGTTCTGTTCCTTGACAATGGCGCAGTCTACGACCATCGAACCGTAAGCTTAGTTGAGCACGACGTTCAGGTCTCCTCGGCACCTGCTCACCTGCCGCCGCTGCACCCACCGTTCGGGGACGGCGCCTAGGCCTCCTCGGCGGCTCGACACCCCTTCACCGATACCTGTTCACGACAAGGGATGCCGTTCACGCGTCCTTCACAGTGGATCCCGCCGGAGTGACTACCGGAAACGCCACGTACTCCGCGAACTCCGCCCATTGCTCACCTGGCGCCTCAACCGTCAACGACGAGGAACTATTACGTGTCCTGACGGAACTGTCTCGTCAGCTCGACCGCTTGTCGTCGGGGAACTCCGGGTTCTCGCCTGCCACTTCACCATCGTCGGTTGTTTGGGCAGTGCCGGTGTTCCGCGGCTTTCAAGACGACGTTTTCCTTTGGATTGACACCATCAACTCGCTCGGCACCCACCGTGCCTGGTCGGACCATCAAAAAGAAAATTGGGGGACGCTTAAGCTTCGCCTTTAAGAGTTGAACGCGATAGCGATATTGTGTTCCTAGTGCGCAGTTCCAACACTACGAGTGTTGCGCACACTAAGGTGTGTGCCTTATGTAACGGGTAGCATGATTTAAACCAGGAGCTATTATGCGCGAGAAACTTTTTCGAAGTTGCGATGCACCCACTACGTGGTCTTAAGGGAATACGCGCAGTAATGTGATGTGCCTTTGGTAATGGGTGGCTGTCTTTAAACCACCAAGTCGTTATGATATTGACATGGTGTGACGCCCGATGGCAATGTACGCTTGTACCACGCAATATTACTCCGATATTACATCTCGTACTTTGACACCTGTATACAGGACGCGTATTTTTGGGAAGCAGGAAAGTTACTTTCAGTGCAGCTCCAAGCAGTGGCGTGGCTGTGTGGTAGAACACCTGCTTGCCACGCAGACGGCCTGGGTTCGATTCTCACTCGGACCCAACATTTTTATTATTTATTTTATTTGCAGCTTTTCCGATTTTTCGGTCACGGACAAGATGATGATTTTTCGCTCACAACCAACGGCCCCGACGCCGACGGCGGAATTTCTGCGATACGAGCTCTCTAACGCTATCGCGTTAAAATGGATCATTGCCATGAACAGCCTTCGCGATGCCGCTAAGGCATGCCATGCCTACGAATGCGTCAGGCAGCGATCCTGGTCGGCATGGTGTGCAAAAATCACAAATCTTTTTCGTACTCTTTCACATGCCTGTGACCCTATCCCCTCAGACCCACTCTCGACCACGCACGGGGGCTGTGAGGCACACCACTTCGACGGAGCGGCTCGGGCGTGCACAAACCTACCCTCCGCCCGAGATCACAAGGCACAGCGCTTCTATGATGTAGCTCTGCCTTTCACCAAGGTGCCCTCTCTCGGGCATCGAGCTCATCTGGGGCACCAGCTCGATGGGGCTTCGGTGCCCTCGAGCCCCACGACAGAAACCCCCTCGGACTGCCCTGAAACTGACGTTGGAAGCCGGTCCTGCACTCCATTGCTGGTCTCCGCCTCTGCACCGGTACACGACATCTTAACATCACTGAGAGAGGCCGAAACCACTCCTCGTCTAGCGCAGTTGGAGGAGCCGGCCCCAGATTCGCCTTCGCTGGGGCACATACAGACACCAGCTCCTGTCGTGCTTCTTACGCCTATGGTGCAGGCGCTGGAAGAGCCCAAGGCATCCATCGCTGTGCTCGATGACGAGTTTCATGAGGGACACAACCTCGGCGCTGAAGACACTCGCAGCAACATCTCCAACGAGAGCAACGCAGAAGGCCGCGCGGCAGACGACACCGGCCGCGAGCAGGGTTTTCCGCCAAGGATCTCGAATTCAGCGACGTTGCCAGAGACCACGAACACCTTCGCGCAGGTCCCAGTGATGTGGTGTGTTAGCTAGTTCCGATTTACTAGTTCCAGTTTCGGTTTCATGTAAAGTATTTTCGCCCTTAGGGAGCGCCACGTTGTATATATATGCGCGGCACTGTGTGAAATAAATGAGTTCCTGCTTGGCTACCGGCTGCTGCTGTACTTCCTCCCGGCCGGTGCTTCGGGCGCCGTGCCCTTTGTTCTCCGGGCGTCGCGTTCGACGTCCGATACCACATTTGGCGACGAGTTCGACGGATCCACGTAAATCAAGAGATAAGGTGGGCATCCGGACTTCTTTATTGTGCTGTCGTCTCAGCACCCTTGCCTGATATCCCACCACTGCTGTATTTTACACGTTCGACTTCTACATTTCTGACTTTTCGTGCCGGTGTCAGTCACGAGGCCTACTCACGCTTGACGTCTCTCCTGACCTTCGGCTGGACGCTCTCTTCGGCAAGCATGAACGCCGCTATCCCTCCGCCTCCGTTTCTCCAGTGCCCCGGCGTACCACCTATTCTATGGAGACAGTGGCGTCCTGTGTTGCAGGTATACATCGACGCCGCGGCCAGGGACGCCTCGCCGGAACACAAGAAGGCGCTGCTTCTGAACGCCTTAGGCGTCGAGGGACTGAACACTTATCTGCGTGCCGCCGAAGATGAGCAGCAGCCGGGAGCCGACCGGCCAACTCAGGAGGAGACGCCGAACGTGTACGACGCAGCCCTTGCGCTGCTCAGCCAACTTTTCGACCCTCAACCGGACGCGGCGTGTCTGCGCGCCCGCTTCAAAGCTTTGTGCCAGGGACCGGACGAGTCGGCGGTCCAATTCATTCACGAAGTACGCCGACTAGCCAAGCTGTGTGAATTCGGCGCGGCGAGCGACATCCTTGCTTACGACCAGATCGTCTCTGGCATCGCGTCGCCGCAGCTGAAAAGGACTCTTTACAAATTGGGCAAGCACTTCACCGTGCAGAAGGCGCTCGACATTGCAAAGGAGGAGGAGCGCGTTGACCGAGCCTTGCTACAGTTATCCGGAGTTCAAGTCGACGCCGTGTCGTCGCGTACAGTTCAAGATGGCGGCGCAACTCGCCGAATTCTTCAAAATGGCGGGCCAAACGGTGGCCGTCCTCCCCAAGCTTCGCCGCAAGATGGCGCCGGCGGGACTTCTTCTGCGTGCACGTCCTCGCCCACCACTGCTGCGGACACCTCCTCTCCAGCTGTGCCGCCGGGTCGCGCGGGTGCCTGTTACCGCTGCGGATCGACGCGGCATTGGGCCAACTCCGCCGCCTGCCCAGCCAGGAGCCGGACGTGTTCGCGATGCGGACGTCGTGGACATTTCGCGCGGGTCTGCCGCTCTACTTCGGAGTCTCCGACCGGTCATCAGGGCACATCAACGGTGACCAATACAGTTACTGTCCTACAAGTGGACGAACCGGTCACCGCTAGCGGACTTATTCATCTTCCCGTACGGATCAATGGATCCATTTTCAATATGCTCATCGACACTGGAGCGGCTGTGTCGCTACTTAACGTCCAAGATTACAAGCGGTGCTTCCCGAACATCAAGCTTCTTCCATCAAACGTTATCCTGAAGAACTATTCGGAACAAGCCATCGTGAATTATGGATACTTCAAGGCTTCCGTTTCCTACAGCGGCAACGACGCCTCCATTACCTTTTACGTTACGGACAAAGGCAATTCACTACTGGGGTTAGATGCCATCCGAGCCCTGAAGATTATTATCGAGGGTGAGACTCTCTCCTGTTCCGTCGTCGAGCCATCGGCACTTCCCGTCAATGCAGCGTTGGAGCCTCATCGTCCGTTCACTTGGGACTCCAGTCCTGCAGAGCATACATTGCTTCAGCATGATCGTCGACAGGGCGTGCCAGCAGTGACATCCGGGTTCCACCGGCGCCCGTGCCGGCTTCCTCGGCAAGGGACTGATGCCCCGACTCAACAAGAGGCTCATGCAGTCATCGCATGGGCGAGCTCATCGAACGGCAGTGCCCCTATTGTCCAGGTGAACATGTGTCGCGATGAATTTTTTCGCACTGCTCGTGAACGTGAATTGCCGCTGTCTAATGCCCCTCAGAATTCATTTTTCATTCCTACTCAAGTGTTCTATAGTCAACGGTACATGCATGCCGATGTTGCAAATGCTCATTATTGTCATACTTGTTCTGACGGTTCTTGCAAGGGCAATGCTTCCTTTTCTTCTAATGCCAGTGTACTTGAGCCACAGGGCTCCTTCGCGGCATCATTTCAATGTCCGGCTGTGGTGCCCAGCCAAAATGCTTCTCTTTCGTCTCGTATGCCTTCAGTCGAGCCACAGAGCTCCTTAGCGGCACCGGTTCAAAGTCCGGCTGTGGTGCCCAGCCATCATACTTCTACTGAGTGCGTAGTAGAGCCACCGGGCTCCTTACAGACATCTTTGCAATGTTCGGCTGTGGTGTCCAGCCCCCATGATGTTTCTCCGTGACCCGAGCACTTTTCAGAGTCGCAGGACTCTTTACAGGCACCTTACGAATGCTCGACTGCCGTGCCCAGTCCCCATGCAGATAGTTCTAACAATAATGGACATCATTCAGAGCCGCCAGGCCCCCATGCGTCGCGTTGTCATTTCCCGTCCTCAGCCAACGCTGAAGGACGCTTAAGCGAGTCATCTGACTCTAGTTATTCCTCTACGCTGTCAGCTGTGCCTGAGCAGCATGTAACTGAGCCAGTAGGCTCATCTGAAGATACACAACTTACTGCTCCGTAAAGGAGCACTTCAGAATGAAATGCGCCTCGGCGTTCGAAACGGTTGCCTAAGAAACCGTCCAGGTTTAAGGACTTTGTGTCCTAAATTCTCTTTTTCACTTACTTGTTGAACCCAGTGTGCCATACTTTTGCATTCTTGTGTGTATGCTGCTCATCTATTTATTGTATAATGGTTATAAGTTTTACCGTTTGGTACACTGGTATGCTGTGAACTCTTGTTGTATTTTGTTTGTATCAGTGCCTTCAGCTAGAGTGCGCTGTGTACTTTGCTTTTGTTCCCTTCTCGTGCCGGTTCCTTCTTCACCAATTGGACATTACACCAAAAAGAGGGGGGGATGTTAAGGTTGTGTAGTTGAAGGTTGTACACGGTATATGTGTCACGATTCCTTCTCTAAAGTTGTATAAGGTTCACAAGTTACTGTCTATCAAGTGGCGTCTGCATTAATCACTGTATAAGGATGTTAGAGCCACATGTCCTTTTTATTCTAAGGGGGGGATGATGTGGTGTGTTAGCTAGTTCCGATTTACTAGTTCCAGTTTCGGTTTCATGTAAAGTATTTTCGCCCTTAGGGGGCGCCACCTTGTATATATGCGCGGCACTGTATGAAATAAATGAGTTCCTGCTTGGCTACCGGCTGCTGCTGTACTTCCTCCCGGCCGGTGCTTCGGGCGCCGTGCCCTTTGTTCTCCGGGCGTCGCGTTCGACGTCCGATACCACAGCCAGCACCTCTGGTGTCTGGCGCGCCTTTAGCGAGTGCACCGGAAGATCTCATGGCACACACCACTGTGCTCACAGACCCATCGGAGCCGCTTCCAGAGCATTCCTTGACCAAATGCGCGCCACATCTCTTCACATTGAGTGCAAAGGTTCTCCGGGACAAGCGCGAGAATGTTACCCTGTGGATAATCCCAGAGCCCATTGAAATACCATCTTCTTTCCCCAAAAAACCTGCACTAAAGCCCCCAGCCAAGGCACCGGGTGTGTGTTCTCGGATGCTGTTCCGGCAAGCTTCTTTGGCCGTGCCGCGTCGGCCGCTTACTCCGCGACACAACCGAAGCCCACCGCCAGATGTATGTATGGCAGCTGTCCACAAAAAGTTCCTGAGTGGCCGAGACCCACCACCGCGATACAGTCGGTCTCGTCCTCCAGATCAACGTATGTAGCAACCCGAACCAAATCGCAGCGTGGCCGGCACAGACCACCGAGATGTAGTCAATGCCGCCCACCAGAAGCGTCATCGGCAAAGCACCAAGCCAAGCCCCAGCGTTGTAGCGACCGACCACAGCGACACAGCCAGCATCGGCCACCAGAGACATTGTCGGCGGCTTTGATCTTTCGCAGTCATGGCCGAGTGTCATGACGATGAGCAGCGGCCTAGCTTGGGCCCTCGTGCTTGACCAGCACGAGGAAGAGAAAGACGAGGCAGAGAATAAGAACAGCCGGCCTGCAGCAAGGGCGTTGCCTCTGTTCTCTTCCTTTACAATATATATATATATATATATTTATATATATATATATATATATATATATATATATATATATATATATATATATTGTGGGCATTTATTATGCACATCTTCTTCATGTGTACATTATCACCATCATGATGCATTTGGTTATGCATCCTCATCTTCGTCGTGTATCATCATCATCAGTGTGGGTTGATCGTGCCTGTTCGATTCTGGACATTGTCAAATTCCGCCATGTTGTCAAATTCCGCCATGTTGATGATTTGATTGGTCACGCGAAGTCGTTCGCATTGTGGCGCTGCAATGGCGTTACGACACAGGAATCCGCGATGACGTAACGTGCCAAAAAATAGTAATTTTTTTCCGAAGCAACGCTTCGCCGTACTCTGTCATGTAAAAATAAAGGTTTGGGTGAAACAACGAAACCGAAATATGGTACTGAGCTGTGCTGTTACGATATGGGTTCGGGGAGCAGGTTTAATGCGTGGTGTCAGAGACGCTCGTGAGAGCCGCAAGGAAGGGGACGCAACTGGCACGGCACACAAACATATATTCGAAGACAAAAATACACAAACGACACAAATACAAAGCACAGCAAAACAATGAACACGCGAAGCGTCTTTAGAAAAGAGTTCGAGAAATGCCGCGCTCACGCTAAGGGCCTTGACTTGGCGGTCGTGGCTGCGTTGCGGGTCTTGTACGAGAGGAGCCAGGCGGGATGTCGCAGGTTCCTCTGCGTCCGCTGGGCGCCGGGGCCGAAGACGTGTCGTTGCGAGGTCTCTCGGGCGTTGATGCTCGACCAGGTCCCTCCGACAGATGTTGGCCTCCCGAACGTGGGCGTCCGACCAGGCCAACGCGTCTTCTCTGCACCAGCTTCTGGCTCCGTCTGCTCCGTCGACGTGGCCTGTCATTTTTCTTCTTTTTTTTTTTCTCGCGCCACGCGGGCACGTGCAGGGAGGCATCTTCATGATGGGTGAATACTCCTAAGTGCGCGTGCTTGCACGTCTTCGGCGCCGCTTCGTCGTCTTCTGAGCGGCGTTAGGGCACCTCATCACAAAAGCCCCCATTTGAAGAAGTGTTCTAGGGGAACACTTTAACGTGAAGTGGATGCCATTCACACTGTCGACCGCACACACACTGGCACACGGGAATAGTCAAACACTGCACACACTATCGTATTGTTCCTTGGAAACACTGACACACACACGCGAAAGGTATACACTGGATGAAGACGAAGATAGTTTTGTGATGAGGTGCCCTAACGCCGCTCAGAAGACGACGAAGCGGCGCCGAAGACGTGCAAGCACGCGCACTTAGGAGTATTCACCCATCATGAAGATGCCTCCCTGCACGTGCCCGCGTGGCGCGAGAAAAAAAAAAAGAAGAAAAATGACAGGCCACGTCAACCGTTCAGACGGAGCCAGGAGCGGGTGCAGAGAAGACGCGTTGGCCTGGTTGGACGTCAGCGTTCGGGAGGCCAACACTGTCGGAGGGACCCGGTCGAGCGCCAACGCCCGAGGGACCTCGCAACGACGCGTCTTCGGCCCCGGCGCCCAGCGGACGCAGAGGAACCTGCGACATCCCGCCTGGCCCTTCTCAAGCAAGACCCGCAACACAGCCACGACGCCAAGTCAAGGCCCGTACTGTGAGCGTGGCGTTTCCTTGAACTTTCTTCTAAAGACGCTTCGCGTGTTTATTGTTTTGCTGTGCTTTGTATTTGTTTTGTTTGTGTATGTTCATGTCAGAATATATGTTTGTGTGCCGTGCCAACTGCGTCCTCTTCCTTGCGGCCCTCACGAGTGTCTCTGACACCGCGCATTAAACCTGCTCCCCGAACCCATATCGTAACATGTGCCTACGGTGAACTTGCGGTTTATCGAAACTACTGCTCGCTTGACGAAGAGCCGCCATGTCTGCAACACGATTGGACATTGCACTGATGGCGCCCGTTGCGTCACAGGATCTCACTTTTTGTAGCGTCAAATTGACGTTGCGTGACGTTGCATCCTGCCAAATTTGCAGCTTAAAATGTGAGAACGATAAAGTGCCCAAATTGACCGCCATATTGTTGTAAATTGAGTTGCTTGTTCGATGTGCAGCCTCACATACGTATGTGTAGATGTCATTCCGTGAGTTACTTTACAAGCATGTTTTCGGTTAGTAATATTATAAAGTGTTGTACATGAAGCTTGCTTTTTAAAATAAAAGGTTATTGTTTAATTTGGCTTGTTCGAAGTTGCGGTTTTCGCCGCAAGAAAACGCTAGATAAGCGAAGAAAAATGGCGCTTCCCTTTGTTGTGTAGTGGCTGGAGCTGCAGGAAGCATCGCGAGTACCGCGATGCTTTTGTGATGACCGATCAATTATTTCAACTGTGGTGCCGGCTGACGAAGGACACTGTGCGATGGCTGTGCGGGGAGCTTCGCCAGGACCTGGAGAGGCGGCGTACGGACACGAGAACAGCCCCGACCGTTGTTGTGTTTGTTGAGCTACAAGTGCTTTGCGCCCTTCGCTTGTTCGCCACCGGCAGTTACCACGACGCGATCGCGAACAACGAGGACGTGGCGACGAGCTGGTCCAGTGTGGGTCTCACGATTCATGCTGTCATGGAAGCGATCGTCGAGCGCCTCGGCAATGAGTGGATCGCCCTCCCTGCCAAAAGGAAGGTTTTGTCCACATAGATGCAAGATTTGAAGGCTGCGTCGAGGTGGTCGACGACACGTTCGTGTGCATTTGTGCGCCGTATGAAAAGGACGATGGCAACAAGGCTGCTTACTTTGCCGCAAGAACTTTTACGCCCTCAGCGTCATGGTGGTGAGAACAAATTTCATCTTATTCAATCTCGCGCATGCTGTTAGTAGAATGCAAAGGAGGAACGTGAAAGACAGCTTTTCGTCACTCTCCAGTATTTTAACGACATTTGCCGTGGCTCCAACTGCAGTGATAGAAAGGAACGCAGTAGTCGCGGTAAACGGAGTTTCCGTCACTATTTAGTTTTGGCAGGGGTGACGTGACACCCTAAAAAGTTCATCGAGCTTCATATTTGATCGTGGCAGCTTTTAAGAAAAATAATGCATGAAAAGAAATCAAACGTGCTGATTGCGCTCTAATTTCATAAACAGTGATATGTAGACATACAGTAACTGCCACATATGAAATGAAAGATACAGCTGTCGAAGCTGCGCTCCGAAAGCAACTCGAGAGAATTAAGTGCGTTGGACCACACAGTTACAGTTGTTCTGCATGTAGCTGGTTGTATTGCTGTTGCCGACTTCCTTCCAATGCAAACAACACTCTGCAGGTATGTAACCAAGCCTGCCGATGACTGCCCTCGCACTCGGGGCCCGTGCACGACGCCTTTATGTGGAAGACATCCACCGTGAGCCAGGACTGGGCAGTGGACGCCGTGGCCAGGTTGGTGAATAGCTGCTTGGTATGCAAGCGTGAGAATGCTTGTGTGGTGTCTTAGTGTAGCAAAAACATTATTCATGGTAATTTTATTACACGCTGCATGATTCTTAACTACTCAAGTCTCTTTGTCCAAATTTCTGCCCCGTATGTTATTACTGGCAGCTACCTTGGTCGAACACTATCTACTTTATTGGCACTCGTGTTCCCTTGAATGAAAATTCTCTCATGCACACATTTGAGAAAACAAGTCATAATGAGACCCAAGGCGGCACACAATAATACGACTTGCTCTCAGTGTATAATTGCAACTTGTCTTTCTATGGTCATGGGAAAGACTACTAGTGCAATAGAAAGGTCAAGCATGAAATAAACTTTCATGAAGAGATTGCATGATCCTTTATTATAAAGTGGTGAAATAATAAAGAGTAAGCATGCGATGATACAGAAAATGCTACACTCTGAGGTTATGTTAAAAAAAGAATACATCAAGTACAACTGCCATAGATGTTGTACATTCATAAATACATTTATGTGTACAAAGGACAACTTGTATAAAAAATAGAAATAAGCAAGCACAGCCATGTGCTATATAGCAATAAAATAAGTCAACTGACAACTCAAAGGTATTTCAATCATGGTTCATAAAAAGCACTAAAAAACAACTCAAACGGTTGCAAAAGAAACCTGCTGTCACGTTTCATTGACGGCCTAAGCACAAAAAAAACTAAGGGAAATCAAGCCTTGAGTGCGCTGACCGTCTGCAGCCGCACATCAGTCCCATGCAATCAAAAGAAAGCACAACACCCTTACCACCAAAGAAGATGCGCCTTCTGTCACTCGCCCCTTTTTCTCTATGAAAGAAGTTAAGGGCTGCAGTTCAGTAGCTTCGTTGTCATTCCTCGTGACGAAGGAATTGAGTTGATAAAGCCATTTTTTCGTTGGAGCATTTCAAAAGCCGTAATTATGTAACCTAACCAGACAAGCAATTCTGTGAATATGTCTAGCTGTAAAAAAAGGAAAGCACTGCATATCAGTGACACGATGTCTTCGAATAAGTTAAAAGAAGTGAGAAAGGAATAGTACATATTCATGTATACGTTCATATTATGCTAATTGGAACACTGTCCTCCACAAGTGATAGTGCATACTCGCTTCAACCTTGGCTGCTTAACCCCATCCCTGGAGCACATCCTGCAGAATCCTCTGCTGCCCGATTCCACCGCACCCACTCTTCACTGCGGTACGTCGTATAACTGTGCACTGGAGTCCTCAAGGCCCACTTTCGGTGCTTCCAGAGGTACAGAACACTGTACTATGGCCCACTCTTCACATCGAAGATCATCGCAGTTTGTGTCGTGCTTCACAACCTCGGTGTTTGGCAGCAGCTACCTGAGCCAGACGACATCCCTTGCACTGAAGAACTCGAATGAGAATATGCGGACCTTTACAACAACAATAGCGACGATACGGCTGCAGTAGACATGTACCAGGCGGGTAGGCAAAGGCAGGATCACGCTCTGTAGTGGTTCACAGCTGGGCACGACTCGATGTAATGGGGTTTACATTCCTGCGAGATGTGCACAGAAACGTGAAACACAAGAAGCTCTTGCATTGTATTCGATCCTATACCTATCCCTTGTACTTGTGTTCTTGCAGGAATTGTATTCTGACAAAAGCTTCATTGTGTTCGTTCATTGAGAGCATGCTAATTGTACCAAGCAGTTAGGCAAAAGCATGCTCAGCTTCTGCCGCAAATCATAGCAGGACTAGTTTGTTGAGACCATAGTGACTCTGTAAACAGCCTGTGTTATTTTGCAGCAGTGCATGCAACATTGAATGCCATTCCAGAGCATTGTTTTCACCACTTTATTCACAATGCGAACCCATGTGATGACTGTACGAGTCTGGCAGGTGTGTACAAAAGCTCTATTCATGTAGTAGCCACACGTACATGCAAGAGCACACGCTTGCTGTGGTTGGTAATCTATGTTAACGCTTATAGGCACAAAACGAACCAGTACCGAAAGGGCCAACTTGGGCACAGCACTGTGTAGCTTTCTGTCCTGGTTTCTCTGGTGGACTATAAAAGTTTGCGTGCAAGAGTAATACATGATATTTCAGAATGTATTGTGAGTCAATTGATCTTCTTCTGTCAATTCATCATTGTGAGTCAATTCATCATCCTTGCAATAATAAAAAGCAGTCAAGTTGTCTCATCGCTTACATCATTGTCTTATCATTCACTGCTGCCAACAACAACAAAGGATGCCTCTAATATTGTACCAGCCAGTTTTGAAACCAGCACATCTGCATAAAAGACATCTCTTTGAATGCAGTTTGTGCAATTCTTAGTGTTGCCAGTCCAATGTAACATCAACTGCATGAAATACTACAATTCCTCTTCTTTATCTGTGGCCATTATGCACTTCTTATCCGTATGTTGTAAGCAACGTGGAAGTACCTTCCACAGTTAACACCTTCGGAGGTGCATCACTTCTGGGGATTGAGATTCGCCTAGACATCATCTTTCAGATTCAACTGATCGCGCGTAACGTGAGGTCCTGAAACTTAACTCTTATTGCTTCTGCTTATGTATATTTACATGATTGTAACTTTTACTTACAGTAGTCCTTACGCATCCTCAGCAAAACATATAGCACCATCTTAATGATCACGACAGTTCAGGAAGATACTTCGCGCATCGGAGACGTTATAAATAACTCAGCTGGCTGTTGGGCTAGTTGGCACATTACTTAAATAAACTAGACGCGGAACAGCCACCGCAACAAAAAAGACAGAAGGAACAGAAGGGGCATTATTAATACTTGCAATGCTGTGCCGCTCCTTATCTCTATACTATCGGCAGCGCTTCTGGACGCCGCGGGCCCTGGGAACGAAGGGACACCGCAGCCCAAGACGGGGTCGACGCGCATACTTGTAACGATGCGGGCATCGTTCACCGAAACGTGCGTCGCCAAATCGAAAGGCCCTCCGCCTGTTCGCCTGCAATAAGCATGTGCATAGCTGAAACGTCAACACCACCCGAGTGAAACGCAAGCTTACCTGACTGCACCGTCATTCCGCGCCTCAAGCTCGAGCTGCCGCCACTCCGGCGGCGGCCTGCTGCTGGGGCCCAGGCGGTAAAGGCGCTCTGTCATCGTCTGTCACGGCTCCCATCGTACCTCCGGTAGTGAGTCGCAAACCACCCTCCCCATACGGGGACGATCGGTAAAAAAACGCAACATCGCGGCCCACTGTTCGCGATCTGCCGACATAACTACAGAACACCTACACAAAACAACCAGCGAAATAACGATGTCGGCAATGTTGACGCTGGCTTGGCTGGCTCGCTTATTGGCTAAAAAAGTTACTATGGCTTTGTCGCTCATCTCCAAATATGGCGCTAAATTGCAGACGTTATCGTCTGCTTCACAACTTTAAAACTAAACGCTTCACTTTTTTTATTTTTTTGTTGTTGCATTAACAATTTCAGATACAAAATACTATTTAATTGCACGTTTCTTTGCATCTTATGTCCCCTTCACGTCACGTTTCGCAAGCATTTCATGCGTTTGCGTCATCATTGTGTACACGTCACGCCTACGTCAAATTTGACAGAAAATGGCGGAAGTCCAGAATAGCACCCCGGGTCTTCGGGCCAAATAAACGTCTGCCCTAGCAAGACCTCATACGTGGTGGAGGTTGCTTCTGGATCCCCCGTCCTCGACTCGTCCGCTCTACCTCCTGGAGCTTCGCTCAGGTCGCCGTTTGCGCCAGCTGTGCAGCAATATGTCACAGCACGAGCAGGTCGCTGCTGCTGCCGTCCCCACTCTGGCACCGCAAGCCACGCCTTCACACGTCGTAAACAGGCCCCAGCGCGAACCTCATCTCTTCGCTGGTCTGCGCGGAGAAGATGTGGAGGACTGGCTGGACGATTTCGAGCGTGTCAGTTCTGCTAATCGGTGGGACGACACGTACAACCTAACTCACGTCTCCTTCTACCTTACCGGTGTCGCGAAGACGTGGTTCTTCAACCACCTGATTGACATCCCCGACTGGGCTACCTTCAAAGAACAGCTGCGCCAAGTCTTTGGCACACCGGCCGTTAGGTCGGCTCTCGCCAAGAAAACCCTCGAGGCTCGGAAACAACAACTCGGCGAGTCGTACACGCCCTACATCGAGGATTTTCTTGCGCTCTGCCGACGTGTCAATCCATCAATGTCAGAGTCGGACAGGGTACGCCACATTCTCAAGGGCATTACAACTGTCGCATTCAATGCTCTTGCCATCAAGAATCCGGCTACCGTTGCTGAAGTCGTCACAACGTGTCAGCGCCTCGACGAACTCGAGTCTGTTCACCTCCCACTGGACAGTGACGAAACACGTTCTACAACGGACGCAGACCTACGAGGCATGATAAGGGCACTGATACGTGACGAATTGCGATCCATGGGATTCTCAGTGCCTACACTGTGTCCCAGTCAGCCTTCCGGCACGGCCTTGCGTGATGTCATCAGGGAGGAGCTAGCGTCCTTGACTCACTCGGCGCACATTCAACCCGCTGCGTCTCGCCTCCTACCAACATTCGCGCAAGTTGCTGCCACACCTCTAGGGAACGCCAACTCGACGTTGCAGCCATCAACATACGCGTCGGTTGCTGCCGCGCCCCCTGCGAGCTTCCCGTCACCGCCGGCTGAGCCCTCCTCTGCCCATCTGACTGCGCTATCACCCGGTGCCCCAAACCCTGCCTACTACCCGCCTTGGCGATCATCTCGCCCTACGTGCTACTATTGCGGCTATCACGGCCACATCTCACGCTTTTGCCGGAAGCGCCAGCAAGATGAGCGTCGAGGATACGACATGTGCGAGCGTGACTTCCCCGGAGGAGCCTTTTACCAAGGCCGCCGTTATTCGTCACCTCCGCGTCGATCACCATCTCCACCCGCATCGAGTGAAGTGCGCAATAGTTATCGGCCAACCAGACGCCGTTCACCTTCGCCCTTCCGTCGTTCCTCGTCTCCGCTTCGGCCTGCCTCCCTCACCTCTGACCACCGTCCGGAAAACTAAGCGATGCAGTTTTTGGAGGAAAAACTGCATTCACACACAGGACTCAAATTCCTCCAGCACGCCCTTGCAATATGATTTCTGTAATAGTTGAAGGAGTGCACGTCGATGCCTTGGTGGACAATGGTGCTACGTTTTCTGTTCTTCGTGCTGATTTGTGTGCCCGTCTCAGGAAAGTGATGACACCTTACGATGGACCTACACTGGTTGCAGCCCAGGGGAACACAATTCGCCCTTCCGCTCTGTGTACTGCCCGCGTACTAATCGATGACATTCTTCACCACATAGAGTTCGCTGTGCTGTACCCCTGCTCTCACCAACTCATTTTAGGATGGGACTTTCTGTCGTCGCTGCGGTGCCTGCGAAGCACCGCTGCGGTGCTTCGCTTTCCTCGCCCTGAGAAACCTAAAGACTTGCGAAGTTTCCTTGGCCTCGCGTCTTACTTTCGTCGATTTATACGAAACTTTGCCTCCATAGCTGCACCACTACACAAGCTACTTGTCTCCGGTACGCCCTTTGAGTGGTCTCAGGAATGTGAATCGGCTTTTGACATGTTGAAGGATGCCCTCACGACCGATCCTGTTCTTTCCCATTTTGACGAGGCTGCTCCGACTCTCCTGCACACAGACGCTAGCGGCCGCGGTTTAGGCGCCGTTCTTCTGCAGCGCGACAACTCTTCGCGAGAGCGAGTCGTTGCATACGCCAGCCGCGTACTCTCTGCAGCCGAGAGGAACTACACGATCACCGAACAGGAATGTCTGGCCGTCATCTGGTCGGTGCAGAAGTTTCGTCCCTATCTGCACGGCCGTCATTTTACTATTGTTACTGACCACCACGAGTTATGTTGGCTTTCCACACTCAAGAACTTATCGGGACGCCTCGGTCGCTGGATTCTGCGTCTTCAGGAGTATGAGTTCGATATCATCTACAAGTGTGGCAAAAAACATCAAGACGCCGACGCTCTTTCTGGCTGCCCGCTACCTACGGCCCCGCTCGGCGCTTCCGCAACCGCCTCGCATACCAAACACTGCGAGCCCCCTTTTACATTGGTGCCCTCTCTGGCCTCTATAGACCACCTGCCTCCGGACAACGACCAAGAATTTGCCTCTCGCCAGCTAGCTGACCCGTACTGTCGACGGATCATGGGCCATCTCTCTGGAACTTCCTGTCCACTTAACGCGCGGCTACGTCGCCATCTCTCGCAATTTAAGCTCGACAACTCCGTGCTGTACCACCGAATTTACCATCCTGACGGTCAGCGCTGGGTGGCCGTTCTACCTCGCTCTCTCCGCTCTCACGTCCTCACAGCCTTCCACGATGATCCGACTGCAGGTCATCTCGGTTTTCATAAAACCTACGACCGCCTTAGAAGTCGTTTTTATTGGCCTGGCATTACTACTAGCGTAGCCAGGTACGTCGGGTCCTGCACTATCTGTCAAAGTCGAAAACTCCCAACATCTGGTCCTGCCGGTAAACTGCAGCCTCTTCCGTGTCCCGCGACAACATTTGAAATTGTAGGTGTCGATCTTTTCGGCCCCCTTCCAGTCACTGCCGCCGGCAAACGATGGATCGTGACAGCTGTGGACCATTTGACCCGCTACGCTGAGACATCTTCTGTGGCTACTGGTTCTGCTTCTGAAGTTGCCGATTTCGTTCTCCAAGCCATTATACTCCGCCATGGCGCTCCGCGTGTTCTGATCAGTGACCGTGGAAAGGCTTTCCTCTCTCAACTATTGAACGAACTTCTCCGATCCCCCGGCACCACTCACAAGACCGCTTCCAGCTACCATCCTCAGACTAACGGCCTGACCGAGCGATTTCATCGCACACTTGCCGATATGATGTCCGCCTATATTCAACCAGACCACAAAAACTGGGACGCGATTTTACCATTCGTCACTTTGGCCTAAAACACAGCCATTCAGCGGACAACCGGCTATTCACCGTTTTACCTGGTTTACGGACGTTCCCCTACTTCCCTTCTGGACGTTTCTTTCTTTACCTCCAACGTAAATCCGTCGCCATCCTCTGCCGAGGAATACGTTTCACGACTCGCCCAGTGCCGCCAGCGTGCTCGCCTGAATACCGAAGCCAGACAGCAAGACAGGAAGATTGTTTATGATGAAGCGCATCGTGCTGTCTCTTTCCGACCCGGTGACGAGCTCCTGCTCTTGACGCCTCTTCGCACACCTGGTTTGTGTGAGAAGTTTCAGCCACGGTTTATCGGACCGTACACAGTTCTGGAACAGACTTCACCTGTGAATTATCGCGTGACGCCACTTGTAACCCCAGCAGACCGCCGTTACCGTACTACCGAGATTGTCCACGTCTCCCGCATCAAGCCCTTCATACGGCGTTCCTCCTCTCCTTAACCTGCAGCGGCCAGGCTGGCCGCTTTCACGTGGGGGGAATTAGTGTGGGCATTTATTATGCACATCTTCTTCATGTGTACATTATCACCATCATGATGCATTTGGTTATGCATCCTCATCTTCGTCGTGTATCATAATCATCAGTGTGGGTTGATCGTGCCTGTTCGCTGCCGGGTCTTCGGGCCAAATAAACGTCTGCCCTAGCAAGACCTCATAATATATATAGTGGTGTTTTCTCTAATTGGCGCGATTATTTATATGCATAGAGATGATTTGCTGATTTTCTTTTCAAATCTGCTTCTTTTAAATTAAGACAGAATCTGCACAAATAGATTGTGCGGGCTAGGCCGCCTTATATCGGGACAACACAGCAGTGTTTAATAACATTTCGGAAATTTTAACGTCAAGTTTAAAAAGTACAGCCACATTTAACCTGTTCTTCATCTAAACATTCCATCTACAAACTTCACAGTCTCAGTTTGGAGTTGGAGATACGATGAGTATGAAGAACCTGCTATGATTCTATAACATTAAATTCTCACTTATTAAACAAAACATGTGGCTGGCCAAGCAAGGTACATCGCAGAAGCCTTCAGGATAAGCCGAGTGCCAATTTCTTTACTGCTTTACTGTTAGAGCCCTCTAAAATAGTCTTTATAAAGAAGAAGACCACGTTCAGTCGATTAATATTTATGGAAACCACATTGACCTGGATGTGTATAGTTATAAGATTATAAACGACTACGAATTTATATACTAGGTGCCGTTCGTTGCCCTCCTACTTGTCCAAGCTTGGGTGGGGGTTGAACAGAAAATCGAAGTGGCCCTTTACTTCTCGCCTGCTGCTTCTCCAAGTAAATAGCCTACGTAAACTGTGTAAGCTCAAATTTTGTTAGAAAAAATGTGGCCGTTATAACGTTAAACTACCCCGCATTGTTTCCTTCCGTATAAGTCGTTCGCTGTTAATGATTGCTCGAAATTTCATGGACGGCACCTGCTCGCCGCACGACGCAACAAATGACGCGTAAATGATCGACCGCGTAATTACCACTTACCCATGACTAAGTAAAATAAATATTAATAACAAACAATTTTCATCGGACATTGGCTCGTCGCTATTCGTCAAATATTTTCGGTGTGCCATAAAATCGCCTCCTTGTTACGCGAGATCACAAGTCTACGAAAACTCTGGGCGTTAAAATGGAGTGTGCACAATAAGCAGCGCATTACTGTGCTGAACAAGCGCAATTTTTTTTCGGAACAGCCAGCCAGTGTCTCTTTCTGAACGTAATACAAGAAGGCTACCCGCCAATCACATTGGCAGTGGCTACTTAAACCAGTGGGCGAGATGGATTCATATGTGTATAATAGATACTTTCAGTGTGTAGTATACTATGTTGAGCTGTTTTTGTGCGTATAGAACTGTCTGTGAACTCGCCATTGCTTAGAGTGAGATAGAGAGAGAAATAAACATTATTAGGAGCAGACACAATCCTCTGCAGGTGGGCAGCCTTCTTAGTCCAGAAAACCGTGGACGCTGATCATTTCCCTGGTGAGGTAGATCTAGTTACGGGGCAAACTTGAAAGCTGAGCTTCTCATTGTAGTCGAGTACACTGCCTTAATTGTGACAAGTCGGGGCGAGCGCTGCCGGCTACCATATGGTAATCAAGGTGAAATAGGCTAATCGGAGACTAAAGTGGGAATTTATTTGAGCTCTCCTGTTTAGGCACAACTAAAATACTCCGCACTTCTGCACACTCATCAACTCACAGCAGCTCCTAGTGGTGCTATTGGCTTTCAAGGAAAGAAACTCGTCAAAAGAAAGAGCGTCTGATCGGGCTATAAAACGTTTACCGGTTCCCACCCGTATTTGTGTCGCCGATTACATAAATGACAGGCCAGCCAGAACAAAATAAAATCATGATAGATTGCTGTAATGTTATAGAGCCCCATGCAGCTGAGCGATAACCTCCTCTGCAATGCTGAAGCGCAAGGCGCGAAAGCGTCGCCTATGCAGCCCGTACCGCAGAGAGCCGACCGTACTTAGTCGTGAGACACGCAGGGCAATCTTCACAGCAGAAGCGTAGGACAAATTTCATTACGTGGTTGCGTGATTGCCGTGTTGAAGGAAAAATTGGCTTCACTTGTTACTTTCCCATTCTGCAGTCAACAGTGACCACTGTCGAAAGTGGGGGGGGGCTCCGCCCCCTAACATTTCTCATGGGGGGCTAGCGCCCCCCTTGCCCCCCCCCGGTAGATACGCCTAGGTCGGCAACATACTGCAGCAAAAAAAATGCCGCACCAAAAGTTTTGTGTCAGTATCCCTTGAAGATACTCGTAAACGTGAAATAAAGAAGTCGAAATGTAAATAGTCATTTGGCTTGCTTTTTGTTTCGGATAAATTTTCTTACACGACAGCGTATGATGTGTTTCGTTTTAGTCACTGAGTATCACTGCGCCGTGGTCGTTATGTCAAGCTATGTATTCGGCCGATCTCAAGTGTTTACTTTTCAACGTTTTCAATCGTCATGTATTACTTCATTATCGCAATTAATTCGCCACACGCGCGTGTTGAACACTACTTTCAAGTTTTCGGAGTGACTGCGCGGTTGGTCGTGAACCCGCTGCATACAGAGCTTTGTTTTCCGCTGTGGCTGGAAATTTCGGTCGCCTTCATGACGTCATGTGAATCACGGCATGATTTGCATGCCACGGTCTTGGTGCTCTTGCGGCCGTTTCCTTTACTTGATATACACGAAAATTGGTATGACATGACAAGAGTGTATGACGAACATAAGTGACATGTACTAACATGCAAACCATGGCTCGCATGTCATGTACAGCATGATTTACATGACACGGTCTCGGGGTGCACGCGGCTGTTGTAATAAATGAATATATACCATAATTGGTATTACGAGAGATTCTGTATGACCAACATAAAAACACAGGTCTTAAAAATGAAAATCATGACATGCACTTCATGAAGGGCATGATTTACATGCCATGGTCTTGGTGGTCTTACGGCCGTTTCGTTAAATTGATACATACAAAAGTTGGTATTGCGTGACGTGATTGTAGGACGAACATACAGGTGGTAACATGTAAATCATGACATGCATGTCATGTACGGCATGACTTACATGCCACGTTCATGGTGCGCTCGCGGCCGGTTCGCGAGATTGATATGCACGAAAACTGGTATTGCGAGACGTGGTTGCATGACGAACGCAAATGGCAGGTGGTTACATGAAAATCATGACACGCATGTCATGTACAGCACGACTTCAATGACATGGTCTCGGGGTGCTCGCGGCCGTTTAATTAAACGTATATACAGCAAAATCTCGTTAATTTGAATTTCATGGGGCCGGAAAAAAAATGTCTGAATTAACCGAATGCCGAACTCTGATGCCGAACGCATGCTCTGATCACGTAAAACCATGAAGCCAAAAACCAAAACATGAAAAAAGCAAAAGCAAAAATTGGCCTACACGATGGCCAAGAATCTACCGCCAGAGTGACAGGAACTCGCATTCCTTCTATAATAATAAAATGGACGTAGTGCTGACACAATCATCACGCTGCATGTTGATATGGTATGCTTCAAGGATTTCGCGCTCCTCCTCGCCCCCACCTCTACCCAAAATCTTAGCATTGAAAAACAGCGGCACACAACCACAGATCCAGCAGTGGCGAGGAAGATTAGCCCCGTCTGACGTGTTCAACGAATTGTGGTGCTCGCGCAGTCGTTCATTCAAACATCGGCCAGTTTGGCCGTTGTATACTTTTTCACATGTTAGCGGGATCGCATACACAACATGTTTCGCGCAGGTAGTGTACTTGGTTTTATGCTGAATAGAACACACCGGAGTGCTAGTGTTTCGCGAGCAACACATGCAAACAGCGCAGAAAGTTTGCAAGGCGCCGAAAACACATCTACGCCCTGTCTCAAAGCGACTTTTTTCACATTGTGGGATACCTTATGTATGTACGGCATCACTGCAACACTCTTCCGCTGGGAATCAATTGGTTCTCGACATCTATTCGCCGGCCTTTTAACCTTCTGCTTCAGAGTTTCTGCTACAGCTGTCAAGATCATAACTGACAGGTGCTAACATAAAAATCATGATATGCTTGCTAAGTACGGCATGACTTACATGCCACGCTCATGTTGCACCATCGGCTGCTTCGCTAGCTTGACGTGTACCAAGTTTGGTATTGTGGAACGTGACTGAATGAAGAACATAAATAACAGGTGGTAACATGAAAATCTTGACCTGCATGTCATGTACAGCATGATATACATGCCACGCTCATGGTGCACTCGCGGCTGGTTCGGTTGCTTGATATACACCGGAATTGATATTGCGTGACGTGACTGTATGACGAACATAAATGACAGGTGGTAACATGAAAATCTTGACATGCATGTAATGTACGGTATGATTTACATGCCACGCTCATGGGGCGCTCACGCCCATTTAGCTGACTTAATATAAATCAAAATTGATATTGCTCGACGCGACTGTATGACGAACATATATCACAGGTGGTAGCGTGAAAATAATTACATGCATGTCATGCACGGCATGATATACATGCCACAGTCTTGTGGCGCTTCCCATCGCTTTGTTAACTGGATATATTTCAAAATAGGTATGGCATGACATGAGTGCGTGACGAACACAAATGACAGGTTGCGCATTGTATTGCCAAAATATACGTTTCATGAGCATGGTATATACTAGATTGCACATTGATGCATGCATGACAAACATGCGACATATAGTCAACTTGATGTCATCACGTGAATGACTTCATTTCCCTCAGATACAAATTAGGCGATGTATGCAGCTCTTCGCTGGCTCCTTCGCATAAAATCGATTCCCATAGTGCGTGGGATCTGCCGGATTTTCGTTACAGCTAAGCTGTATATGGCTAAGGGAAACCAAAATTTGTCCCTCCTATGTACAGCCACCCAAATCCTTATGGGACTGTCTACCGCTCGTAAAAAGTTTTCTAATTGCGGCGAAAATGAGAAGATCGTTGGTCACATTGGCGGCAACGAGCATGTTTTTGCCCCATAGAAAAAGGAATTATATTTTTAAATTGATGTTGAAAATCGTGAAAGAATAACCGCTAGCGTCACCCAACGGCGATTTGCTTCAATCTACTGGTAGGACAAGAAATCCTCGCAGGTAGACTCATTTGGTTAAAAACAAACACGTAAAACTTGAAATTGTATTTTACGCACTTGAGGCACCTTTCGGTTGCGTCAACGATTAATTTTTTGCTTTTTTTCTCACGCATCCAAAAAGGCACCCGGTGGTGCTGCTTGCGGTGCCGTCTTCGATTTTGTGTGCTTCAACTCATGCGCTATGCCATGCGGCTCTCCCGGCCGTGCAGCAAGCGGAAAGGGGTAAATCCTGTAGTTTGCAGCACGGCGGTGTTATACGCGAAAGTTACGAAAGGAAAGACACTGTCCCAGCTCCTGTGGTCCACGTCGACATACATGTAAAGCATGTCTGTAATGGTCTTATTGAGCCGTTCTGTTAGGCCGTTCGTTTGCTGATGGTAAGCTGTCGTCCGGCGATGTGCTGTGCCGCTAAGTGTCATCACTTCTTCCAGCAGTTGGGCGGTGAAGGCCGTGTCTCTGTCGGTTAGAACCACGGCCGGTGCACCATGGCGGAGGACGACAGCATGAATGAAGAAGTCGGCGACTTCGCTGGCAGTACCTCGTGGCAGTACCTGTGTTTCACAATAGCGGGTTAAATAATCCGTTGCAACTATTATCCAAAGACTACTCGCTGAAGATTTCGGAAATGGGCCTAGCAGGTCCATGCCAACTTGCCGAAATGGTGCTCGAGGTGGCACTACAGGGTGTAAAAAGCCAGCAGGTTTCATGGGCGGAATCTTGCGCCGCTGGCAGTCTCGGCAGGTTTTGACGTAGTGTTTGATGGTACGGAACAGTTTAGGCCAGTAGTACTTGTGGCGAATACGAGCGAGAGTACGCGTGAACCCTAAATGTCCAGAAGACGGTTCGTCATGACACGCATTTAGGATCTCTTCTCGCATCGCAGATGGTACTACCAGAAGGGTGGTTCGGGCGCTGGGATCGAAGTTCCGCTTGTACAGGATGCTGTCGTGAAGGAAAAATGATGAAATCGAGCGCCTGAATGTTCGTGGTGGCTGCTTAAGCTGGAAATTTTTTAGCGCGCACAAAAGACGGAGGACACAGAAAGAAGGTACAAAACGAGCGCTTCCGTCCTCCGTCTTTTGTGCGCGCTAAAAAAGTTTCAACATGTATTCATACCAACCCGCCCAGCTTTCAGTTTTACTGCTTAAGCTGGCCCTCAAGATAGTCGATGAGTGGACGAAGCTCTAGGTCATCACGCTGTTTCTGAGCCAAGTCAGACGCTGTGACGGCCATGAGGAAACTCTCGTCGTCAGTTTGGTTAGGAGGAATAGACTCGACTGGGGCGTGTGACAGGCAGTCAGCGTCGGTGTGCTTGCGTCCCGACTTATAAACCACCGTAACGTCAAATTCTTGGAGGCGGAGACTCCATCGGGCGAGGCGGCCTGAGGGCTCTTTGAGGCCTGCAAGTCAGCACAAAGAATGGTGATCGGTGACTACTTTGAAAGGTCGCCCATACAAATACGGTCGGAACTTGGCTATGGCCCACACGACAGCTAGACATTCTTTTTCTGTGGTCGAATAGTTAGATTCAGCCGATGGTAACGTACGGCTAGCGTAGGCCATCACTCGCTCGATACCTTCTTGCCACTGCACAAGGACGGCGCCGAGGCCAATATTGCTTGCGTCTGTGTGCACTTCAGTGTCTGCATTTTCGTCAAAGTGCCCTAATATTGGTGGCGTCTGAATGCGTCGCTGCAGCTCGCAAATAGCCTGGCGTTGTTTTGTGTCCCAAACAAAAGCGACGTTGTCTCTTGTGAGGTGGTGCAAGGGTTCTTCTATCTTCGAAAAGTTCGGGACGAAGCGACGGTAGTACGCACAAAGTCCCAGAAAACGGCGAACGTCTTGTTTGTTCGCTGGGGTTGGGAAGGCAGCAACAGCTCGCGTTTTGTCGGGATCTGGGCGAATCCCGTCGCCACTTACTACGTGGCCGAGAAATGTGAGCTCCTCGTAGCCGAAGTGACATTTTTCGGGCTTGAGTGACAGGCCAGCTGTTCGGAGCGCATCAAGTACTGCCCGAAGACGCTGAAGGTGCTGCTCGAAAGTCGTTGAAAAAACGACGACGTCATCTAAATAAACAAGACACGATTGCCACTTCAGACTGTACAGAACTGCGTCCATCATTCGTTGAAAAGTCGCAGGAGCAGAACACAATCCAAAGGGAAGCACCTTAAATTCAAAGAGCCCGTCAGGAGTAATGAATGCGGTCTTTTCCCGGTCACGGTCATCGACCTCAATTTGCCAATTAACCGCTGCGCAGATCCATGGATGAAAAGTATCTGGCGTGTCGAAGTCGGTCGAGCGATTCGTCGATGCGGAAAGCGGATAGACGTCTTTCTTTGTCACGTTGTTCAGCTTGCGATAATCAACACAGAAGCGCAATGTGTCATCTTTCTTTTTCACCAACAAAACTGGTGATGCCCATGGGCTCGTAGATGGCTGAATGATGTCGTCAGCAAGCATTTGTTGAAGTTGTTCGTGAATGGCGTCTTGTTCTCTTCGGGAAACACGATAAGCGTGTTGTCGAATAGGTCTTTCGTTGGGCTCGGTTAAGATTCTGTGCTTCATAACGGGTGTCTGCTTGATTTTAGACGTTGTGGCAAAGCAGTCACTGAAGGAAAGCAGGAGGGAGCGAAGACTCTCTTGCTGTGAAGCCGATAGTTCGGAGTTCACGTCAATCTTAACTGTGGACTGCTTGTCGTCGTGAGGACCGGAAGAGAGTTCCGCGAGTGATAAGCTGGCTCTGGAGTCGCTGGTTTCTTCGAAGTAAGCGACGACACACAGCCTCATGAAGTGCTGGTATTCATGACTGAAATTTGTCAGTAGAACTTTACCAGGCTCTTGTGTCAGTTCCATGAGGCCGCGGGCGACGCATACTTGACGCGATAAGAGCACGGACACATTGCCTTCCACAACTCCGAAAGCGGTTCGGTTGATGTCGCTCACCACGTTACTAGCACACTCGAACGGGGTGGTATGGTCACTGAATCGTCGGATACACGCAACGCCATTATGTGCGATTCGCATTCGTGCGAGTTTGCGTTACGTGAAAACGTCACCAGCAGCTCTCGGAGATTTATAATGGCCCCATATTCTCGAAGAAAGTCTAATCCCAAGATAACCTGCCTGGAGCATTCCCACAACACGACGAAAGTCCCGATGAAGGTCGAGGCACCAATATGCACTCGGGCAGTGCACCTGCCAACCGGCGTCAGTAGATGGCGGCCCGCCGTACGGAGCTGGGGACCGCTCCATGGTGTCGTCACTTTTCGGAGAGCAGCCGCGAAGTCGCCACTCATAACGGAGTAATCGGCGCCGGTATCCACGAGAGCGGTGGCCTGGTGATTGTCGACGGTTACAGAAATATCGGCGGAAAGTACGGCGTCGGTATCAATGAATGGTGTGGTAGAGAAATCAGCGTCGTTAACGTGTCGTGTCGGAGGATGTTTGTCAGAACGATGAACAGCGGCCCTACCCCCGGAGGTCGCTGTCCTCAGTTTTCCTGACGTGGGCGAGGGCTTGGGGACCTCTTTCGAAAACCAGAGAGCGTGGCGTAACGATTAGGTGAGTTGAGGCGCCGATGAGAAGGTGAGCGTGACTGGCGGCCTTGTGCAGGAGGAAATGGCTGCTGAGCCGCCAGGTACTGCTCAATCTCGCGTGGGCGCTCCCCGTTGCTTGGTCGACGCGCGTTAGGGTGAAATCCCTGAAGGCCCATCCTACGATACTCACACTGGCGGTAGGTGGCCCGCTTCCCCGCAGTGGTAACAAAGTGGCCTGTTGTCCGAGGTGCGCCATACGTCTGATTTCCGGGTGACTTCGCGCGGGACGTCGTACTGGAAGGTGTTCTCGTAGGCATTTGCAGGAACGAATGGACGTGGCGTTCCCGGAAAACTAGAGGTCGGCCGGCGGGCTGCAGGAGGTTGAAGACTCCGTAATGCTTCGGCATAAGAGAGAACAGGAGCTTCCACGCGCGTGGGGAGCGATGGTTGAGTCACGTTCCTGATTTCATCTCGAATGATGTCACCCAGTACGGTCACCGTCGGCTGAGTAGGAGTAGGGCGAACCTTCTCGAGTTCCTCGCGGACAACGCTCCGCACAAGCTCTCTGAGTGCTGCCAAATCCTGTCCACAGGTGAAAGGTGACAAAGCGGCGACAGTAGCTTGGCGGTCGTACTGCAGAGAGCGTTGCTGGAGTGCTCGCTCCATTGTCGTCGCTTCAGTGATGAACTCATCGACAGTAGTTGGGGGCTTGCGCATGAGTTCAGCAAAAAGTTGCTGCTTCACACCCCGCATTAGCAGTCGAACTTTCTTTGTCTCATCCATTCCTGGGTCAGCGCGTCTGAATAAGCGCGACAAGTCCTCGACAACATAGCCACGCTTTCGTTTGGCTTCTGAACCCGGCTCTGCAGAGCCTGCTCGGCTTTCTCTTTTCTTTCTGGATTTCTGAATGTTTCACGTAGTTGTCGCTGGAATTCTTGCCAGTTGGTGATGATACACGGCTCATGGTTCTCATACCACGTGCGAGCGTAGTCTTCAAGTGTAAAGTAGACGTAGCGCAGTTTCTTGGTCTCGTTCCACTCGTTGGCTGCTGCGACCCGGTCGAAGTGGTCGAACACATCACCATGAAAGGAGTTCGGGATGCGAGCTGCGTAGACGACGTTTGGGGTGGATGCGGGTCGGTGTATATCGCTCTCTTGCGTCTGGCTTGCCGTTGTGGTGGACATTCTTGCCGGGCTCAAGGGACCATATTCGGGCGGTAGTCCTAACAAGCGGAGGCTGTGGTAAAGTGCCCGGCTTTCCTCCGGAATTGTAGAAATGGTGGCAGGAACTTGAAGCGTCTTGAATTACAACTAGCGAATTAGGATTGTACCCAGCTCCTCCACCAGTTTGTCACGGTAAATAAAGGAAAACAAGTAGAAGCACGGCGAACAGCGGAACAGCTCCGATCGAGCAGCACGTCTTCGTCTTTCTCTACCACCAGCGATCTCTTCGCCACGCACAAATAATGGCGGAACTAGCCGCGCAACAGTCAGATACCCACTACATGTCCGTGTCAATATTGAGACCAACGACCTCTTCCCTCACACCATGATAGGTTTCAGGCCAGGCCTCTCCACCCAGGATGCCATGAAGCTTATAAAGATCCAAATACTGGACAGCTGCACTCGGGACACGAGAGCCATCCTCGGCTTGGACCTGGAGAAGGCCTTTGACAACATCCGTCACGAGTTCGTTCTCTACGCCATCTCCAAACTTATCCTAGGTTCGTCCTTCCATGCTTTCGTCAGGTCTTTCTTGAACAGACGATGCGCAATCCTCAAGGCTGGAGGTTTGGAATCAAAGAAAATGGAGCTGGGTGGAAGGGGCACCTCACAGGGATCAGTCGTCTCACCGCTCCTCTTCAACATTGCAATGGTCGGCCTCTCAAGAGACCTAGCCAAAATCCAGGGGATCGGTCACACGATCTACGCGGACGACATCACTGTCTGGTGCGCGGGAGGAAGTGACGGACAGGTCGAAGCCGCTCTCCAGGAAGCTCACATGGGATCCATCAGGGGAGGCTCCACAAACCTGAACAAGCTGGCCCACTTCACGGCGCAAGGTCTCGCTTTCCACGACCATGGAGAACTCCCTCGCCGGCCCGCAGTTGTGGAGAATAGAGATCATCCGACCACGTACAACGAAATTACGCAGCACTTCTATCTCGGCAGAAGATACTTTCCCCTTCCTAACAAGAAATTAAATCGAGCGCAGGCATTGACTCTCAGGTCAATGCCTGCGGATTCGTATCCCAGCCCGGCTTTATTACATAAAATTTATCCCGACATTTATCCCAATAGCTCTTGCAGGCACTGCAACGAATTCGCTAGCCTAGACCACATGCTCTGGCGTTGCCCCTCGTTACGGAGCACGGACCAATTCAATGAAGATAAGTGGCTATTCGCTATCAAGAGCCCCGATGTCGGGGCTCAACTATGGGCTGTCCGGAGGGCCCACGATGCGGCGGTTGGGCTTGGCCTGACTGTCCCAACGTGGGAGCGGCCCGCTGCGCGTTGAGTCGTGCACTTCAGGACTTACAATAAAGTTTCGCATCCACCCATAATCATAAACGCGTATGTGCCACATAAATTTGGTAAATCCCACTACACACGACTTCCACTGAAAAGGAAGAAGGTCAGCCCAACAAATGGCGTGCGCGTTACCACAGTTGCACCACTGTCACGTGATGCCTTGTGGTTATAAAAGGTGGTGGCTATACTACCACCTCAAAGCTTAAGAGAGAGAGTTCAATAAAGAGCATTGATATAATATATCTGAGACTTTTTGCAAAACGTAGAAATGCGTTAGCCTGACGAAGGGAACGCCACCAGCTTTGCTGTTTCATCAGCGTCCGCGAAGCGGAGCTAGTTGACTTTTGTTGTTTTAGTTTATATTGCACCGCTTTGTAACAATTTCCATTCGCATCCTTTCTGTTTTACAGCAGCGGACCTTGTTTTTATAGCACATGTGTGGAGATCTATTACTCTAATCCAAGAACTAAGAGCCGTACACGACACCCGCTCATGATGAAGTGGACCCTCTTGCACATGACGATGTGACTTGATTTCGCGGCTTTCTCCCTTAGTGTTCATCCTAAGTGGAAAAAGGACCGAGGCCTTAAAATAAAGGATCGCGCTCTCGTGTAAGAAGTGCGTTCTGCATGCAAGCAAATAGTTTTAAGCCCGTTATGATAATGTGTGACAAATCTATGAAAGAGACCACAAGAATGAACAACTCGCAAATTTTAAAAATTGGGATTGCTCTTTTTTTCTTTCGTTAGGGAACCCTCTTTTACCGTCGTTTCTTACTCTGAGTCGTGAAACCTGCCCCACCTACAGACGAGATCGTATCACCGTGAAGTAAAGAGGTACTGGCATCAATTAGCGACAGTAGCGAATCGCACACCGCAGGAAGTACAAAGGAAGAGAGGTAGAGAGCACATCACAATTATGACATTTATAGCACAGTCTTAAGAAATACATGGTGCTTAAGGCAATCCCAGCATGCACACGGGAGTTTGAAGAAATAACGTAGGCTTTACGCCTGAATTATTTCAGCCGGAAAAAACGGAGGGCGCTCTCATAGGTCCCCGCCGTTCTTGAGCCCAAGAAAAGCTTTTTCCTAGAGAGTGGTTCCACGTAGCCAGCTTCATATGTTTCCAAAACCTCGGTATTTAAGAAAATGAGAGTTCTACACCCTTTTTATTGCTTACACAAATACAATGCCCGATTCATTACCCGCTCTAGATTTCCACTTCCATCATTTTTTTTTGGTGGTTGCCTCATTCTAGTTATTATTTTGGAAGTGTATCCTTGCAAACAATTTGGGAATTGGGCGTTTTTTATACGCTGCAGGCTGTTTTTGTCAGATATGTGCAAGTGCGCGTTTTATTTATTTACGCTGCGAACACCATTTTCATTGCTTTTAAAGACTGTGGGATACCTACGGGCTGGTGTTTTTTTACAGTAGCTTCGTTGAAATGGTAGCATGGGGAGGCATCTGCTGCCATATGATTTGGTTTAAGTAAAAGCTAGAAATGTGTAGTCTTGTGTGCACTCTTTCACGAAACCTCCATACAATATTTCTTGGCTTCCTTAGAGCCCATGTGCTTCCTTTAGAAATGATTTGAACATTTGCCTTACAGTGTCAGACAATTATTTCTGAAAAATGCTGATAGTAAAAAAAAGCACCATCTCCTACTAAAGCGGACCATGAGGTGATGCGAAGACGGAGCACTTGCACAATCGCGTTCTGTTGGCGTTCGTTGGGCATGCTACCGACCTCGGGCATGCTACCGACCTCGCGTCGTGGAACGCGAATAGGAACACTACGCGCGTCGTGTCTTCCCTCTAGCCCGGCCGGTAGCGTATTATGAATTGCTGGCGCCGCAGAGAGGGAAAAAAGACAGAGCGAGGAGGCAGCCAGCGGCGCCCACGGGAGTGCTTGCGCGCTATTGGTTGTTCTCTTGAGGTCACGTGACTGGGCACGCGCGCGCGTTTTCGAACGCACACTCGCCCCCCGCCACGCCACAGATCCGCGCGCCGAGGGCGCGTGCGAGTGGGTTTCGATAGGGTGATAGTTTTGATAAGCAATGTGGTTCCAACTGTCAATGTGAAGCGCCTCCGCGTCCACCTGTGCACAGACGGCCACGCGCACGAGTGGATCGCCAGCTGCAGTTAGACAATTAATACGGCATGGATCGCCGACAGGGAAACCCGAAATCCAAAAGCGCGTCCAAAATCTTTGCCATGTTAGCTTGATGGTTGGAATCACGTAAGTTTGGGCCTTTTTTTTGTTCCATTGCTGTTTCTAGCGCATACACGAGACAAAAACAAGTAACACCGACGAATACAGGCGCTAACTTCCAACAGATTTATTTTCAAAGCGTCGCATTCGTACATATGAGATTGGTGAAAGGCTCGAGCAACACGCTGGAGAAGGGACCCGAACTTGCAATAGAACCTAGATTGTCTGCTTCAGAATTGTTGACATTAGTCAGAGATGTTTCAATGTGTGCTTAAGGCAGTGATGTTTAAAGATGTTTTGGGCAGGTATCGCGGGCAAAGCACCCCAAGTAAAAAATTTTATTCGGGATAATAGCCTAGCAGTCCTTTCTGCAGACAAAGAAGGCGGGTTTGTGGTTCTTCCGCATGAGAATTTAAAAGTGGCGGCCAATGCAGCTATTGGATGTGCATTCTTAGTAAAAATGATATGTTTCACTGAAGAAAATAAAGAGCGAAACAAAAGATTATGTCAAAAGCTAAACCGCAGCAAACTCGCTCGTGATATCGGCTGGAAAAGAGCATTGATTTTAACTGTTATATTCATAAGCCAGAATGGCCCTTGCGCATCATCGTGTCAGAATCGGGTACATGGCAAAAGTCTGTTGGCCTTTACATTCAAGACAAGTTGAAGTTACTGAGCATAGATGATCTGTTTTTAATGAAGAATTCTTAGCAAGTGATCAGCTATCGTCAAACTGAATCTTGCAATAACTTGCGTGCTTTCTGTATCGACGTCAAAGAAAGAAAAGTACGCTGTGGTACCATATGTACAAGGTGTATCACACAGGCTTAAGAAGATTGGAAACACCGCTAAAGTCAAGGTCGTGTTCACAGCGCCAGACAGACTATCCAGTCTGTGCAAAGCAAGCTACCGGAAACTCAAGGAGGCTGGGTGTACGACAAACAAGAGACATATAGCTTTGTTGAATGCACCGCCAATGTAGTGTATGCGCTACCGCTAACGCGCAGGAGGAAGTAAACGTCGGCGAAACAGGTCAATGTATGAGCGACAGGTTGCGGGAGCACACTAACAAGTCTAATGTGCGCGATGGCGCGATGCGTGCCATCGCAGCCTCCACTGCAAAAACTGTGGGTGCAATGCCCCATTATTCGCAATGCTACGTCGTGGTAGAGTGTACTAGAACAAGGGAGTGCCCGGAACGAGCTTCGAAAAGTGAAGCCCAAACAGGGTCAATCCGCTTGCAGCGCTGCGATCGGTAGTCTGCAATGTGTCGTCGTTTAAGTGCTGCGCGCGGCTCCGCCGAAGTGGTGCAGGGGTAGAATGCCCGATTCCCACTCAAAAGGCCCGGGTTCGAATCGCAGCTGTAGATGGTGGGTTCTTATTCTTAGTGTCACCTTTTATAGCCGTGTTGGTTTTCCTTTGTTTCTTAAAAGTAGCTTCATTTGCTGCGTGTTGGTTCAAAAAGTAACGCAAAATGTGAAGTAAAATAGAAGATATTTGGCACTGAGCGCAGTTATTTGCAGTGCCATCACCCGGGATTGAACAAAAACGTAGTGTATGGCCTCCGAGATTTTCGTGAATACGAGACTCGAAACGAGATTTCACATTTTACGTTACTTTTTGTAGCAACACGTAGCAACAGAAGCTAGTTTTACGAAACAAAGGAAAACCAACACGGCTATAAAAGGTGACACTAAGAATAAAAACCCACCATCTACTGCTGCGTTTCGAACCCGGGCCTTTTGAGTTGGAAGCGGGCATTCTACCCCTGCACCACTTCGGCGGCGCCGCGCGCAGCTCTTAAACGACGACACATTGCAGACTACCGATCGCAGCGCTGCAAGCGGATTGACCCTGTTTGGGCTTCACTTTCTGTACATTGGTGCTGCGGCCGTTCCGAGCACTCCCCTGTTCTTGTACACTCTAGTCGTGGCAAGTAGCGCCAAGCAAATGACACGTGAGGTAATGCAAGCAGTGAATATCGCTAAATGGGGGACACGTGCGTAAGTCCAACATCGCTTTGTCCAACAAAAACAGAGATCAATTATCTTAAGCACAATCCATGAACGACACGGCGGAAAGGGCAGTAAATATCTTCTCTTCATTTTTACAGCGAAAGCTGTTATGAGATCATTTCACCGGCCGTTTTTGGCGCCGTAGTTGTCCGCCGGCGCCGCCGCCGGTGTCCGTAACCAGTATCGCTCGAGATAAGAAAAAAAAAACGAAATGAGAAAAAAATTCCAGGATGGAACGAGGTTCGAACCTGGGCCCTCTGCGTGGGAGCCCAGTATTCGACCTCTGAGCCATGCCGGTGCTTGAAACTGCTTTGCAAAGGGGTCCTATACAGACTTTTTGTCGGGAAGGAACCACATTAGCATATGTAATATAGCGTGGTAGAAGAGTAAAGTAAGCACCAAGCGTCGCACAACGCGAATTCTGTAACCAGGCGTCACACAATGCGAATTGCGCAACGAGTAGGTTGTTGAATGCTTCGCACCCATTACAAAGGGATCTGCCATAATTCTTCATCGTCATCAGGCACAGCATCAACAAAGTGCGCATAACGCCTTACATGCGTTTAGCAGGTACCGACGCTCTCCGTAGAATGACGAAAAATGGCACAGTGCCTGCTGCCCTACTTCTCAAAAATTACAATGATTTATAGCGTAGTGGGTTCCTCGCAAGTGCACTTGTATTTGTTGCCAAGGAAGCCCATAACGCATGATCCATTTCCTCGGGGTCTCAGTAAAGTACTTCGCCTCCCCCCCCCCTCCGTCTCTCTCCCCCGTCAACGTATGTTATACAGCATGACGGGAGAGGGAAATATGCAAATTACATAACTGGTGGGCCGTTTAACGATTCCAACCCATTACAAAGGGCTGAGCCATAATTCTTCATCGTCATGAGTCGTCGCGTCAACATAGGGCACATAATGCCTTACAGACGTGTAGCTGGTGCCTGGCTTCTCCGCAGAATGACGAATAATGGCTTAGTAGGTGCTTCCCAACTTCTCAAAAATTGTGATTTATGGCGTAGTGGGTACCTTTCTAGTGTACTTGTATTGTTGCCCCAAGAGAACTTAACGGGCTCCAGAAACGCCGCTCTTCCAGCTTTCGCTGTGACTGGGCTGCGGTTTCAGCGCAGGCCTGGCGTTTTTTCGTTTTTAGCCGGCTTTCATTTTTCAGTGTTCATTGTTTCCGACGTAAAATGTGACAACTGGGGTTGCGCGGGCTTTTCACCAATCTCATATGTATGAATGCGACGCTTTCAAAATAAATCTGTTGGACGTTAGCGCCTGTATTCCTCGGTGTTACTTGTTTTTGTCTCGTGTATGCGCTAGAAACAGCAATGGAACACCAAGATGCCCAAACCTACGTGATTCCACTAACCATCAAGCTAACATGGCAAGGATTTTGGACGCGCTTTTGGATTTCGGGTTTCCCTGTCGGCGATCCATGCCGTATTATTTGTATAACTGTAGCTGGCGATCCACTCGTGCGCGTCGCCGTCTGTGCACAGGTGGACGCGGAGACACTTCACGTTGACAGTTGGAACCTCATTGCTCATCGAAACTATCACCCTATCGAAACCCACTCGCACGCGCGCTCGGCGCGCGGATCTGCGGCGTGGCGGGGGGCGAGCGTGCGTTCGAAAACGCGCGCGCGCGCGTGCCTTGTCACGTGACCTCAAAAGAACAACCAATAGCGCGCAAGTACTCTCGTGGGCGCCGCTGGCTGCCTCCTTGCTCTCTCTTTTTTCCATCTCGCGTGCGCTGCGGCGCCAGCAATTCATAATACGCTGGCCGGTAATTCTCACAGGGCGAGTGGGGAACGCGGTCTACAGGCGTGCAAGAGGGGAGCAGCGTAGGAGACGAGAGAGAGGGGGAGGGGACGCGCATTCGCTGGCGCTCATTGCGGCGCTGCGCCGGAGAGAATTTCGGCATGTCGAGACCGCATTTCAGAGACGCCAACCGAGGCAAGCGCTGGACTGAACGCGTGCAGCGCTCTACCACTTGAAGGAGAGGATACTAGAGGAGGAGACTAGCGCATGCGCCGCGAGAGCAGAAGCGAGAACGCAGGAGAAGCGCAACCAGGTGCTGGTAGAGAAGTGGAGAGAGTAATGCGCAGCTGTTGGAGAGAGGGAAGGAGGAGAGTTGCGCATGCGTAATGTTTGTGCGGACTAGCACGCCGCGGGACATACCCCCAAGCAAGAAATGTTCGCATCTAAAAAAAGAACTGGGCCCCGGTTCTTCCTGCAATGGCGCGTGTATTACATCTATCGCGCAGGGTCCCGGTACCGTACGATGCTGTCCCAGGCGATCCTGCAGCTACATGAGAGTGGCACCCTGAAATGGCACATCGTCAAGAAGTGCCCGAAGGAGGCGGCAAGCGCGTTCAAGGGCACCTCGGCCCTTGGCTTGGCGAACGTGGGCGGCGTCTTCGTCGTCCTGTTGACCGGCTCCTGCGTCGCCTGCGTCACGGCAGTCGTCGCGCTCTTATGGCGCTCTCGCAAGGCGCTACCCGAGGAAAGGGTACGCAGTGTACTCATAATACACATATCTAGGAAAACCGCTGCCGCGATAGTTAATATGTCAGTCTTAAAAATACTTTTAATTGGGGAGATTTCATGAAGGGATAAAAATACTATAACAACACCACTAACAGATAGATAGATAGATAGATAGATAGATAGATAGATAGATAGATAGATAGATAGATAGATAGATAGATAGATAGATAGATAGATAGATAGATAGATAGATAGATAGATAGATAGATAGATAGATAGATAGATAGATAGATAGATAGATAGATAGATAGATAGATAGATAGATAGGACAGTCTTTTACCAGAAAATGTGGAGTTAATGGTCATCACAAGGGGATCGACGGGGGAGTTGCCGGACTACATGGTCGTTCACAGGGCCTCACAATGTCTTGCATAGGGCTTGCAGTCTTTTGAGTAATAGTCACTTGTGCTGAGGCTGTATGCAGTCAGGACTGTGCTTTGCAAGTTCCCCAGGATCATCCCGATCAGGCTGCTTTGGCTTTGATATTTCGAAAATGGCACTTGCGTTTTAGAATCCGGAAGCACTGCTTCAGGTTAGTTCGTGAATCGCCGCAATTTTCATGATTCTTTCTGGTGTTGTGCGGCCTTTGTGATCGCAGCGAAGTGCGGATGAAATTGGCCTCAATAGCTGTTACTATCATTATGGCCATAAATTCCGTCGGTTTTCGGTATCGATCACGGGATTGGAAAAAATATAGATCGATCGCTTGTGTCTGTCTTGAACTCACGACAATAATGTTAGCGAACATGCTTGACTTGACGGCAGTGTTGTACACGTTCCTCTAAAACAGGAACGACAGCTCGTTCCTTCTCATTCTTGGAACGACCTACCGTTACAAGTTCCTTTAGCGTGAAAGGAACTCGTTCCAGTTACATTTCGAAAAGTGGAACGTGTCGTTACATTAACGTTACATTTGAACTTTTAATCAAAGTGTAGTGCTAGATAACCCTGAGGCGAAATAAAGTGAAAAATTTAAAGCTTACATTGAGCTACATATATTTCACGAATTTGACATCGCCGGCAGTAGGTTATATGTAGATAAAATGAATCTAAAGAAAAGTTAGTGGACGAATTTTTTAGAGACCACCAGCCATACTACAGACCAGGGCTGGGCAAAGATACTTTGAAATTGTATCGCGATACGATATAAGATACTCAGGCAAGAAGTATTGGAGATACAGATACAAGATACTGCCGCAAGAATTGTATCAGATACGATACTTGGCAATTGTATCTTAACATACTTCGATACATTCTCAAACTTGTTATTATAAATCCATATAGTGTAGCAGCAAACGCCCATACACGAAAATGTCTGCTTGAAAATGTCTTAACCGTGACCTATTTTGTTTCACTAGAATGAAATGTCTGTTAGTATCGCAAAAGTTTTGCCCTTCTTGCTCAAAGCACATTAGTTTTCTTCCTAAACAACTTATTGGGCCTTCTTTTAGCTTCTTCACAGGACAACTCTTAATACACTTCGCTGACAGCGGTTGTTGTTTGTCATTTTTGCAATTGATGGGAGTCACTGCTCAGCTTGCCGACCAGCTAGCGGGTTGCCATATAATCACAATAACGTCAATAAGAAGCCTCCGCACGACGGCGAAAAAACCGGTGTGGACTTTTACCTTCCGTAAAAGATAGTTTGCCCAATGCCGTATATCCGGACAGGTGTACAGCAGCATTAACGCTGGTAGCGACGTTTTTTTTTGGGGGGGGGGGGGGGGGGGAGGGGGAACGCATGGTGTATACGGGGTTTGAGACCGTTTGCTAGCGGCCCTGTCGGTCGGCACACATAACCGTCTCCGTCCCGTTTGTCTTTATTTTCTAAATAACTATGTTCGTGAGCTACATAGACATGGGCCTATCTATGAGATATGGGAAGGCTTCCTTTCAAATGGCAACGTCATTTGGTTCAAGCTCTCTCCGACCCCACCATCCTCACTGTCCCGGCCTCTAGAGCTAAATTTCGCGATTGCGGCTCGCCGGCTAAGCTGAGTTTGAGAGCCCTAGTGTATACGTAGATGACATAAAACTGCAATAAATTTCGGTGTTCTGCTTAGCTGCTGGCGTAAGGAATTCTTTGTTGATATACTCACTAACATATAATTTTTTAGCAATATTTATTTAACGAGAGAACATGTGCCACACAGCAATGTCTCAGACTTATTGTATAGTTGCACAAAGCGTCGCAGGACACCGCCGCTATTCGCGCTATTGCCGTTTATAACTCCGATTAGGTGGTGATTAGTAATACACAAAATATTTAAGAAGGCCTAAAACAGGAAAGCAGATATAAGTAAAATAGAGAGGTGGTTGTATATCAAACATTCACATTGAATGAGTACAGAAACACAATACAGACGGCGCCCTTAATAGCTATGAGCATGAATTATCGTCAACTTACCTGTTGAGACAATAGAAAGTTCAGTGTCCATGGAAAATCGCCTGAAACGGCTTGTTAGGACGCTCCTTCTTATATCTTTAAGATGGCTCCTAATGATTTCCATTATTAAAATGCAAACTCAATTTCGCCATTTTCTTAAGCGGTAAGCAGAATATTTTGTACGGTATACTCAAGGCACAGCCACCTCATAATATGGTTTCAAGATCACCTTGCCAACGTGTATGTGTAAACAGTAGTAGACATAAAGCAGACAGTTAGAAGAATAAAGGAGAAATTATTTTGGGAGCGCGTTACAAAAGACATACTGCAGTGACCAGACCGGAAAAACAGTGCAGTGACCTAAGTAATGTATGTGATGCAAAATGACAGCTAAGAAAGCACTTGTGCTAATAATCAAATTATGATTTCATGAAGTCTTCAAATAAATATAGATGGAAGTGAAAAAAACGGTACGCCAAGGTATTTTCTCTTAGGTAAACACTTCCTCTATTAGATCTAGCATTAGTATAGGTGGTGCTAAAGTTGTTAGAATCTTATTTGCATATAAGTTTATTCATTGCATGCAAGTCAAACTTACATCCACGAGATCCTTCAAATCGCTGATATGTAAAATCCACGCGACGCAAAGCAACCCCATTCCTGCACGCTTCGCATTTCGTTACGGAGCAAGACGCAAGAGAATCTTCAATAACGACACTGTAAGAACACCACAATTTGCGTGATAGACGCCACACGCAGTGAGGTACACGGCGCAGGACAGTGGCTAAGCGCAAGTGTCGCTGCATTGGCGCAACTAAAAAGAAAAGAAATCGAGAAAACCAAAGATACGTGGGCTGGGCGTAGATGTCCGCGTGCTTGTCTTCCTGTTCTACCCTCAATGAATGACTCTGGCGTAAAAATGAAATAACGTCACTGCCCTTAGACTTATTCAGATGGCTTAGTGGCACCATTACCAGTTTGAGAAGCGGAGCTTGGCCAGCGATTATTGGTTCGCACGGTTGTGTTGCGATAGAAGTATCTTGTATCTTAAGATACACGATACATTATCGAATGTATCGGATATACAGATACAAATACTCATATTTAGAGACGTATCACGATACAGATACAAGATACCCATAGAGTATCTAAGATAGTATCTAAGATACATGTATCTTCGATACTGCCCACCACTGCTACAGACATGTCTAACTGCAATTTCCGTGCTCGTCTATTACAAGTGCAACACATGGGGTACTTTCCACGTCAGTCTTCAAATGCGCCGTCAGAATAATGCGCTTCAGAGTTCAAATAGAAATTCCCACACACGCACCGATATAAATAAGTTTCTTGCACAGGAAACCACATCGAAAAGAACAATACATAGGCGTTAAATGAGTGCTGATTCAATATTGTAGTGTGAGTATATAGAAAATAATGTCCAGCATACACATTCGCAACATAGTCCCTTGATCGTGCTCAGAAATAGTCACATCTCGATGTTGGTATCCGACTGAGGAACCTGGTTTCTCGGCAGCACTTCGCCGGCAATGTTGAAGAGCCGTTCCATCAAGTGTTTGAGGGTACTTCCGTGTTGTACACAAACAGGGACAAGTCAACAGTGGTGGTAGGGGTGAGGACAGGCTCAGCGAGCGCAACAAGAATATAGCGCTCGATGTACGCGTATCGTTTATTGTATGGCATACGTTATCGGTGGGGCGGCTGTCGAACTGAACTATAATAAAATTTATAGACCTGGAGCCACGGAGATAACTCGCATGTTGAAGGGATGCCTATCCAAACGAAACCATCGAACACACCGGACAGGCGCCACCGCAGCACCCGCGTCCACTGTGTTTCGACCCTCTTCCCCGTCATCCACGCAACCGGGTGTCAAAAGACGGATTTGTCGATAGCTGCCGGCGGCATGCCCGAGATGCTTAAAGGAACGATTGAGCCAGCCGCTAAAGACCACGCGACGAGAGAAACATTTCCAGGAACTGGGCCGAAGTTCGCAGTCGGCAGCGCGTGAGCATAAAACCAATAAAACGTCGGAAGAGTACGCTACACGCGGCAAGGCGCTCACTCCCAAGGGGAAGAACCAAAGTGTAACTTCGCCACCGTTACATTGGGGCCGAAGACCATTCAAGCGTAATGGCAGGCCGCCACGCGGGATTTCGGTGGTGAGCACGTCGGTGCTTCACCCATTTTCTGCGGCCTCTGGCTTTGTGACTGGCTCATCTGTCCCATGCGCGTCAAACACCAGATTCGCGACGATTATTCGCGCCGTTCGAAAACTCCGCGGAACCTCGCGTAGGCGCCTCGACTACGGTAAGTCGGCTCCCCCACTGTTCCCTATGCCGACAAGGCCACGGGGACGCGCAGGAGAACCGCCCAAATACGCAGCACCCCCCCCCCCCCCCCCCCCCCCCCCCCCCCCCCCCCCCCCGCACACACAAGCTACTTTCGTATTGGCCGAACAAAAAGTCAGCGAGGTAAAAAAAGATACGTGCCCTTTCCTGGCGGCAGCCTCACAATGGGGTTCGATGATTCTCGAGTGTCAAGTAAATGTTCTCCGAGGTGCGCCTACACACTAAAACGGCGCGTGATTGCTGTCAGACTGGCTCTGACAAAAATAAAAAAAAAATCAGCTGTTCCTCACGCGTGTGGTCGGTCTTGACGTCGCGCGCTTCCTTGCGCCCCCCGCTGACGCCTTAAAGTGAAAACCAGGGTGCAGCATAGTCAAGTGACGGGTGAGCGGTGGATTCTTGCGCCTCACGGGGTCGCCCATCCACCCTGTTCTAAATGATGTGCTGTGTGCGGGCGCCTGTTGAATGCCGAGGAACATTTACAGAAGGAACGCCGTTCCCTATGCCGTTCCTATGTAAACGTAACGAGTTACCGTTACAGTTCCACGGATCCTCAATGGAACGGTGGCGTTCCGCCGTTCCTCCAAAAAGGAACTAGTTCCAGGAACGTCGTTCTTTGGAACGCCGTTCCGTACAACACTGCCTGACGGTGTGGCACTTCAGGCTTTCGTCATTTCCGGCGACTCAGGCGATTAATTTTCCTCGGTATTTAACAGCCAATAGACCAGTGATCCGACAACGACTCGCTTCTCTGGCGCCTTCTGCTTTGGCGCATCTTGGAATAAATTTTAGCTTCCATTGTGTTATTCTAGGATTTAGTATAGCTATTTGCGAAAAAGCAATCACGATAAAATAGCAAGTACGCCCTGCATAATAGGAAACATGTAATGGTCGCTCAATGCGTAAAGCAGGAATGTGAGAAAGATCTGACGTTTATGAACTTACGCAGCCTCGCTGAGGCTGCGGTGTGCATATGTAAAAATATGTACGACTTTCAGAAAGTTGCGGCATAGCCTTCGACGTGTCGCCATGGAAAGAGAAACAGCGTGAAGTCATCATCGCTACTACCACAAGAGTGCGTCGTTGTTTCTTGTCGACCATGTCATAAAGCTTCAGTCCCCCACACATACTGTACCGTTTGCGCAGGAACCCGTGTGTATGGAACTGTGCCGCGAACTGCGGTTCACGCTGACCTGCGGCGGTAAGAAGCCCATGCGCACCAAGGGCGACGACCGGGTGCCACCGGGTGCTGGCAGCGGCGAGAACGGGCTGCCGTTCATGCCTTTGGCGGGCTACGGCGCCGTCGTCTCCAAGGACAGCTTCTCCTGACAGCCCCGGGGCGCGCCCGAAGACAAACTCAGCACCTGCTACCGGTGAGGTCGCTACTGGCCACGCAACGTCCCTGGGTTCCCGTGGCTCACGTTTTCTTCTTTTTTTCGAGATCTACAAGATCTATCATATTGTTTTGACGGCAGTGTGGCCGTTTGAGGAATACAAACTCGGGAGGAGCAGCAGAAACGTACCAGTCATAGTCGAGGCAGCCGCAGACTCTTATAACTTATAATGCAAAAAGGAATGTATTAAAAAATCTGTGTTGGTTCCCTCATACAGGTGTTTAAAGTTCGAAGACACAATTGCGAAGATTAAATCGATAATTGGGGGACGCTTAAGCTTCGCCTTTAAGAGTTGAACGCGATAGCGATATTCGGCCCCATCCTCATCGCGCTCCGTTTCGCTTGTAATTATGTTCAGTCGCCCAGCCAGCCACACGCATACACACGCGCACGCACACACACGACATACCTATAGAAGAGACAAAGGTTTCCGCCCTCTTATACAGCACTTTTATGACAACAGTATACCCCAACGTGTGTGTAAGAGAATGCGCGCACTAACGTGTATGCCATTTGTAATGGGTGGCCGGCCTTAAACCACAACTCGTTATGCAATTCACATGCCCGATGGCAATGTACGCTTGTAAAACGTTTTACTGCGACATTACATCTCGTACTGTGACGCCTGCACACATGACTCGTATGTTTGTGAAGCATGAATGTTACTTTCAGTGCAGTTCCAAGCATTGGTGTGACTCCGTGGTAGAACACCTGCTGGCCACGCCGCAGGCCCAGGTTCGATTCCACCTCCATGGCAATTTTTAGGTCACGGACAATCACGATTTTTCGCTCACCTGCAATTACACCGATACCGACGCCGAAATTTCTGCGACACGCGCTCTTTAACACTTTCGTGACCGATGAAAAATCGGTGGTTTTGGGGTAGTCCAGGAAAAAACCTTTTCCTGCCACAGAAATTAATAGGTTATCAAATAGAAGAAGAATTGGTCTTTCTCAGAGTAATAATTTCAAAAATCAAGTTTATGTCAAGTGTTATAAAAAATTATCAAAGCAAAATGCATCACGGCCCACCAGTTCTGTAATTTGCATTGGGTGACGCCCAGGCGCTATTTCCCTCTCCCGTCATGCTGTATAACATACGTTGACGTGGGAGAGAGACGGCGGGGGAGTGGGGGTGTGAAGAACTTTACTGAGACCCCGAGGAAATGGATCATGCACTTATGGGCTTCCTTGGCAAACAATACAAGTGCACTTGCGAGCAACCCACTACGCTATAAATCATTGTAATTTTACTGAGACCCCGAGGAAATGGATCATGCGCTTATGGGCTTCTTTGGCAACCAATACAAGTGCACTTGGGAGGAACCCACTACGCTATAAATCATTGTAATTTTTGAGAAGTAGGGCAGCAGGCACTGTGCCATTTTTCGTCATTCTACGGAGAGCGTTGGTACCTGCTAAACGCATGTAAGGCATTATGCGCACTTTATTGATGCTGTGCCTGATGACGATGAAGAATTATGGCAGAGCCCTTTGTAATGGGTTGGAAGCATTCAACGACCTACTCGTTGCGCAATTCGCATTGTGTGACGCCTGGTTACAGAATGCGCGTTGTGCGACGCTTGGTGCTTATTTTACTCTTCTACCACGCTATATTGCACATGTTAATGTAGTTCCTTCCCGACATGAAGCCTGTATAGGACCTTTTCGCAAAGCAGTTTCAAGCACCGGCATGGCTCAGAGGTTGAATACTGGGCTCCCACGCAGAGGGCCCAGGTTCGAACCTCGTTCCGTCCTGGAATTGTTTTCTTATTTCGTTTTTTTTTCTTATTTTGAGCGATACTGGTTACGGACACCGGCGGCGGCGGCGGCGGCGGCGGATAACTACGGCGCCGAAAACGGCCGGTGAAATGATCTCATAACAGCTTTCGCTGTAAAAGTTCATGAATACATCAATGCTACCCTGCACAGGGTAGACATAAAGAACAATCGAAATATACATTGAATGCAAAGTCCTTACAGAATAATAGTGCAAATATAAGCTCTGTACACAGTAAAAAATTTTACACCCTAAAGGGTGTAAAACGGGTGTATGCGTTAAAAACACCCTTGTAAACACCCTTACTTTTAGAATTTGGGTGTTCGTAAAGAAAACACCCTTGCAACACCCCACTTACACCCTCACCAGAAGGGCGTAAACGAATTAATATGCAAATGTATGACAATTTTGGGCAGGCTATGCTCTTAAGTTGGGTCAACATGAATTATCATGTCAAATGAAGAAAATATGAGCCTGTACATCATGCACACGTACAAATGCCCTGACTGCTAAGCTGCAGTGGGTATACAATGACAAAAAATACGAACGAGTGTGGCATAATCAAGCAAACTTCAGCGTCGAGAATGCCCTCTCCGCGCTAGAACGTGACTGGCACACGGCAGCTTACATGCGTTAACACAAACAGCCCTCGTTCTCACACTTATCGTTTCTCGCAAAATTTCAGTATCTTTAGAATTCCTGCCTCAGATACGCACTCACACTATATCCCGAGATATGCGTTACTGTTCACTTTACATGACTTCGGTTGTTCCAGAAAGCCAAATTTTCCTGTGAACTGAAAACCGATAAAAAATATTTCAGTTTCAATCCCGAACGAAACACTAGATAACGTTTCGGTTACGTCTTCGTTCCGGTGAAAAATGACGTTTTTTTAATTGTTTTTCGTTTTTGGTTTTCGTTCCGTTAAAACAACGGCGTGAGCACAGTAGGGGGGGTGCGCCTTTCTGCCCCCCCCCCCCGCAGAGCTAGAAGCGGCCGTCTTTTCTAGTTACCTAAGAAAGAAGTGCGAAAAGTCTGCCCCATACATTGCGCACACCTATGAGCATGACCTCTTCAGAAATTAGATGGCGGGAGGCCTCAGCAGCGTGTTTGTGCACCTGCTACACAATATTAGGCGCGCAGGCGGACTTCTGTACAGGCTAAACACACGCGAACTGAACAAGCTCTCGTAGCACAAAAATCGCCGCGCTCTCCATAGAACGTTGTTGCCTAGAAATCTGCTTATGCAACTATAAAAGTCAGCATTTCGATAATTTTAATGTTATCGCGCCCCTAATTCAGTTCATACTCTCCAAAATTTGGAGGACGCTTGAGCTTCGCATTCAAGAGTAGAACGCAACAGCGTGGTCGGGTCATTTAAAATTATCCTATAGAATACGCACAGTTCTTATGTGCCCACTACGGCATAATTATTTGTGCGCGTTGTAAGGCAACATGCGATAACACCTGCGTCCCACGTAGTTGCGCGAGCTCCCGCAAAGCACGCTACTCTAATTACACGGAGGCGTGGAGCGTGCGCCACGCGATCCGCCAGATGATCCCTACGGCGCGTCTGCAGAGAGCGGGAGGAACAAGATGGGCGAGGTAACACGATCATTTTTCGCAACATTTTAACTCAGCGCAGCCGCGCTAGTACACTGTAGCCGCGCAGCCGTCAGAAGCGCCATGATATCTCCGGCGTCATCACCAAGGCGTGACGTCACTGCTTCGCCGATTCACCAGACTCTCTCCATACACTTGAAAGCTCACGGCAATAAGTATCAATTGCGCATGTGCAGAGCTTCGTGTTGCCAGGGCTAGGCGTCGCTGATTGCGCCGCGCCGATGTTCGGATACACGTGCGCAGCATATATGCTGACACGCCAAGGACACGCTTTCGATAAAAGAATCGCGCGGGTTGCCTGTTGCCACTGCGGTCTTTGCCTTCAAACAGCGAGAAGAATGTGACACGTGAAATGTTTGGTCGACGAGCCTCACCTTCACATGAAGAGGCCGTACACCCTGAGCATTGGCACATTTGAGGACCTTAAACAAGCCATTGCGGTGTGCCCCATCTTGGGAAACCTCGTGACCTCGTCGCGCTGTCTACGCCTAGATTTTCAGGTACGTACGTACGTGAGTGTTTTCGTGTTCAGATCCTGAGTGAAACGTAAAGTGTTTGTGTGAAAGATGCACTCCTTGGCATTGCGGTGCGGGATTTCAGCGATAAACTAGGTGATTGTGTCGCTAAATGAACGTCGCTAGCATGCGCTTAGTTTCTAATAGACGTCAGACTCTGGAGTTTCCAAGATGTGTGGCGCCACCTGTCGGAGAAGTATTGAGTAGTGCATAGACCGACTCTCTCGCACAGTTTGCTATGGGACCAGGTGCAACTAGCGTGTGCGAAACAACGATTGAGCTTAATATCGCGTGTGTTTGCGCATTTAGCGCTCAGAACGAGAGCTGTGAATTGCTCTCCGCTAGTCGGACGCGCCACCGAACCGTCGTGAAGTGCTTGCTGGATCACTCGCCTGAACGACGGCGAAAACAGCAGCAGACGAGAGCCCTCCGCACGCTACGAAGAAACTCCGCAAAAGACGCACTGTTGCGTTGTGAATTGCCACGGACGTAAAAGACTGAATAACAAGGTTCAGTTTTACCGATTTCCATAGTTGTCCTACAAAGAAGAAAGGCGAGAGCGCAGGATACGGGCCGTTGCGAGCGTGTTGGGTAAGCGAAGTACCGGCGTTCTCCACAGCCGGTGGCATGAATGTGTGGCTCTGCTGTTGTTTTGCGTAGCCCTGATGCAAAACCGTGGTAACCTTAACTATGAAGCTCAGCAGAGGCTCTGACCGCGGTGCTTGTCGTGTAACACGAAGTGAGCAGCTAGAGGCAGACTGGAGACGCGTGATACGCACACCGCGACGAGTTGGTCGTCACAACACAGCATCGCGGACGTATGTACGTTTTGAAGGCTCAGAGTTCTGGTGCTAACTAGCTAACACCAGGTGCGTCATACAAGTAAATCGCAGAATGTTGGTCGTGACCCCCTTCAGGTTTTTTTTCGCCCGTGTCCTCCGCGGTTGCCGTAGCTGTCTCGGAGGCCACGGTTTTGCCTTTGGTTGTACCCCGCGAAAGTGGACACGCACGTATCCCCATTTGCAGTACATGCAAACGGAAGACGACCATCAAGAGACCATTTGAGGATGCGTAATAAAACACTCCAATGCACAGGAAGCGAGAGATGAATTAAGGGAGAATGCAACTGAAAAGGCGAAAATCGCCGGAGCCATTCGCCCCTGATGAACCGAGTTTTGTACCACTGATCGTAAGATGCATAGCTAAGTAAATTGATCGTGTATGTAGGTACTTTATCGCTGTGACATACGTATATACCCGATTTTAACGCATTTAGGCTCTAGAGAACGGATGTCGGAGGGCTTGCCTCGAACTCTGTGTCGTGTGATGCTCGCTTGTACTTGCGAGTTGCAGCGCGCGGGAATAACTAAAACTTATTTTGCATTGTACTCGCAGTTCGCTTTGATCAACTTCCTTTGTTTCTGAAGCGTGGATTGGCGGAAGAAGCTTTCCAGGTCCTTGATTTTCAGGAAACCGCGCCTCGACACCAACGAAAGAGGAGGGTTATATTGCGGCCTATGCACATTCGCTTGCGGGCGGCTCTCCTTCCACTACCCTGTTAGTGCCAGGGCTACGATGAGGGCGCTGGTGGCGGTGTTTTTCGCAGCGCCGCCTGGGCAGAGTCTGACGTCTATTGCCGCAACGTACTTAGTTCAATTCGCGCTTCGTAGAAAGGCAGTACGTAGCTGTTTGCTTATATTTTACGTCAGTGGAGGCACGTCATTGCCTGTATGTTCAAAATGCGCACCTTTTCCGATTATTTTTCTTTCTTGGCATATACACTGCGGAAGTACGTAGAATTTTTTTTCATGCGCCGATGTTTCTTTGTTTTTATTAATTTTTTTTTCTACAGCGGCACGCCGCCTGCCGCCTGCGCTTTCGAGCGCGCGCGCGGTGCTTTTAGATGAGTTCTTCGGGCGGTTATCGCTTCTCGAGCCGACTGTGTGCTTTCTAAACTTTTTAAAAGGGTGACCGCTTGTTACTCTCTCGTTTATTGCTCGCCGGGGCGCGATTACACCTGTTTCCATGCGGTGCTAAATTACACGAACGATGCCGCCGTGGTTGCGTTTCGTGTTTGGGGGACTCGGAAAAACTAACTCCGTCTCGTTGGCGATAAGACGAAGGATTATTACTCGTTTTGATGTCCGGACAGGCATAGAACCGAACCATACAGTCTCCTTTCGTGCGCTTGCACCGGTTGCTCTCGCCCCCCCCCCCCCCCCGGTTACGGCCCTAGCACGGGTTGACATGAAAACGTTGAATAGAGCACCATTTGATTGGTTATTCGAAAGTTTCAAGTGTTCGCGCCCTGATACTTTGTGATGTTTCTCTTCTCGTATTCTGCTGATTGTGCCAAACGGCATTCTGCACTAACGAGTGTCTGTGCTGACGCACTGATTTTGTGACAAAGGTGGAAGCAAAATTAAGAAATGTTTTTACATAGGTTATGGACATGAACTTTGATGAGTACGTCGACCTTGGCCCTGGTGATGATATACCACACATGGCAAAGATTAAATTGGCTGCCTTTCAGTCGTCCACCTCTGGATGGCTCGTCATCATCGACATGTGACGTTGAGAATGCTGAAGAGCAGGTAATCAAAGTTTTCACTTTTGTGCAAATCATGACAGCTGCATTTTTTTTCTTTCGTGTACCTTACAACACGTACTTGAAAAAAGTATTGCGCAACCTACACAGTATGCTATCAGTTGTTATAGGGGCCTGAAGAGAGCAGCTCTCTTGATCTTCAAGAAGCTTCGGGTATCGAACGTACTGAACCGTAAGAGAATCACTCTTAAAAGTATCTAAACCTGGCAGATGTGATAGGGACTGGAAATGTAAGACTTAAAATTTTGCAATTCCTACATGTTAATCTACAGTATACACTATTTTGGTATTTAGCAAACGTTACAAAGCCAGTTCATCAGCATAGAGTTTCTGAAGTTTCTGTTTCTCTTATGTGTGCCATACACTTATAGGTCTTTAAACACTACTGTTAATGTAAGGCATAAGACATAAGTAGTTAATGTAGGAATGTAAGACAAGTAAACTGCCCAAGTTAAATTTACATTGGTGACATGTAGGATACTGTAGGCCATATAAGTAAACAAGGTGACTTAGTTCTCTTAGCCTGAGTAGGTAGTGAACATTAATTCCAAAGACCTAGTAAAGTTTCTGTTTTCTACCTATCATTATCAGGACTCGTGGAAGATAGCGCTCGGAAACAAATTCAAGAATGCAAGGAGGCGTATGACAGGAGATGAGCGCCTAAAGGAGAATAGACAGAAGTTTGCCACAAAGAAGACATCCACAAGGGAATTGTATGACAAACTCCGAAGGAACAAGAAGGCGAATATGGTAAGATGATGTTTCCCATGAAGCATGCGCCCTTTGGGCTTTATGCGTAGGATAATAAAGTAATTAACATTTAGTGCAGAAACAGCACAAGCATTAACAAAGAAAGATGTGTACTAATTTTCAACAACATAGTTTATTGCACCCAAGGAACAAATTTATACACAAGTTCTGCTTACACGCTGCACCAAAATGCCATGGGCTGAGATATGTATCATTTTTAAAGATATACAAAAGACTTATAACTCGCTCTTCTTCACTTTCACGAATGTCAATTCTCTATCTGTTAAAGACAAGAGCCTAGCGCATGCACATCGTTTACCTGCTTGCCCATTTTTGCCGCTTATATTATTGATCTCGTTAGTTCATCTCTTTTAGTTTAGTTTATAAAACCTTTCTATTCTTAAGAAGGGCTCACAATTACACGCTGTAAAATGTAACACCAGCCATCCATTGTTTTCGTTCTTTACTATAGATTGAAATGCTCTTTTACTGAGTTGTAGAGCTTGGGAGCGTGAATCCTTTCAGAATAGAAAAATTTTATTAATAGATATGAAAAAAATACTATAAGAAAAGCTGCAACAACTGGTAAGTAATGTACTGAGTGTGTAATTAGTTCATTACTGTTTTTGCAGGGAGGGAGCGTTCCAATATCACCCTGTATTTTGTACGATGGGGCTGATCTTCCATATGCAAGGAACCTTTCGCTCCATGCAGACACAGAACTCATGTTCCGTATGTCGAACGGTGAAGAAAGGGTACTTGTACTGATGTCAGCACATTGGCTCCTGAACGTAGAGTACGCCCGGAAGGCCTTCAACGTTCTTGTGACCATGGAATGGCTGCTACTCGGTCAGCGATCAACCTCACCAAGAACACCAGTTGTTAAGCTGTTGAACGTTTTCAAAAATGCTACAAAATAGGCCTTAGCTTCCGCAGGGACAAAATCCAAAAAACATATATTGAAAACACAAATAACTACTCATTGCATGATGAAAATATTACTGTTAGTATAAATTCAATTTTATCGCGTGTGGTACATGTGACACATGTGACAAAATCTAGTTTATACAAAAGTAATCTTTTCATCATGTAATGTGTAGTTATTTGTTTTTGAATATACAGAAAAGATTACTGTAGTGATACTGGCACTTTATTTCAACTTATTTTTTGCTCCAGTTTCTTGTGACATGTTATGAGTCATTTTGTTCCTGCGGATTTTCAGCATGTTCTCACAGGTCTTTTTGACTCAGTGCTTTGTGACTTTTTTGCAGCATGTATAGTAACCTTGATCATTTGCTGTTGAAATTTTAGCATAACAAAACTGCCAGTACTTGTCAGTAAAATCAGTGTATCGACTATTGTTTTGGAATTTATGTTAGTTTTATTACAATCTTTTAGTTTTGCAACAATTTGTCTTAAAACAAATAAATACTCATATTTCATTCAATTACCAATGATTCTGTTGTTTTTGCTCGGAAAGGGATAATCCTTAACATTTGTCTGAGCACGCCTATATAAAATTTCATTCTACTGCTGTGATGCAGGTCATGTTTCTGCAGTGCGGTTGTGATCAAACCATCCCTATTACATGTATTTCCTGCATATTATGGCATTCAGTATGAGCTGTAAATTGCTCACCTGTTTTTGTTAGAGCCGCAATCCATTGCTTTTCAGTAGGCGGGAAAAGTTTCATCATTGCAGCAATGTGCACAATCTTTTACTTGGAAGAGAAAATGGAAGCCTGCTGAGCAAAGCGTCATTCTGAGTCGTTATCGTGTCGCATGAGTTATGTGAGTTATGGAGAATCGCTGCTCGTGTATCAGCTACAGCTGTTGGGTGGCAGCGCTAAGAAAGTCGACTATATACAGCCACACTGGTATGGGCACTGCTGCAGTTTTTGAAACTTTTTATCAATCCATTTTTATCAAGGTATTGCGCATTTCTAAATCATCTCCTTAACAGGAGAATTCTTTCTCAGCTGCACCTGAAGGGATCGCATCACATTGATGTCTAATGCCCCAAGGGGGCTGGCTGGGAAGAAGTAGCATGTGTGCTTCCCCCTTTTACAGCCACCCTTTTAAGGGTGTTTTTGTGTATTACACCCCACTCGAACGGGTGTAACTTATTGTAACACCCATGGTTTAGGGGTGTTCATAAACACCTATTAAAGTAGGGTGTAATCTGTCCTTACACCCTACGTTTTTAAGGGGTGTTTCTAAACACCTTATGTTTAGGGTGTTTCTAAACACCCTAAAAGGGTGTTGCCCATGGGACAAAAAAAATACACCCTTAAGGGTGTAAAATTTTTTAGAGTGTACAGACAATTCGCCTGTCTTTTTTATCCAAAAAGCTTCGAACATTTCCCGGGCCAGAGTAACTGGGCTTTTGGGCAGAACAGAAACGCTGGAAAACCTCGTCTCACTGGAGCAGGAACTACAACGTGCTGGCAAATGTGCCCAGAAATTGTTTCGAATGGAAAGTTCATGCTCCCTAACTCTGACGCTCAGACACCGACCAGTTTGGCTGTTGTAAATCCGACAACAACTGAGTGGGATTTGATACATCACGCCAACCGAGCAATCCACAAGCGACGAAGCGTGTTTCTTCCCCCGCGGGGACGGTCTCGGTGGTTTAGACATGCGTGGCCAAAGGCCAGCCAACTTGCGTGGGACATAAAAAACTACAGGCACGTTGTACCTGCTAGCCACGTTCTTGAGGTTCAGAGCTACGTTATGAACATAAGGTACAGCCATAGGTCTTTTGACCATGGGCTGGCTGCGTTTCTCTGTTCCCATCAACTTTTGAAGGAGGGTTTCGGAAACGACGACAGAGGATAGCCAGTAGAATGCAGCTGCTTAACCTGATTCATAAAACTATCCTGCATGCTGTGAGGGCAAGATTTCACCAACGCCCCCTCAAGACACACAGTGGCAATGGCCCTTTTAACAAGTTCAGAACGGGCTGCATCAAAGGGTAGAAGCTCTTTGCGTGAACATGGGCGGTTAAGCTCAGCACACATGTCACTCCGAGAAAAGGATATTCAAATCTAAAAACTGCAACTTATGCAATTTATTTTCAGCGGGAAGCCCATGCGTGAACAAAATGCCATGTGCATGTAGTCTGAAAAGTGCTAAAATTTCATCCACTCAGTTAGTGGTGCTCACAAAAGGGTTAGTGTGTTAAGTGACTAAAACACTAACCCTTTTGTGACCACCACACGGAGTGGCACTCCGCTTTCATCGATTAGATTTCGTAAAGCCCACTTTTACCGAAGTGTACTTCTCCTGAGCACATTTAAATTGCCCGCTTCCATAGGCGTGCGCACAGGGGAGGCAGGGGGGGCGGTCGCCCCCCCCCTAATCACCTAAGAGGGGGGCGCAAAATCTGCCCGGTAAATTGACCCTTCTAGTCACCTAAGAGGGGGGGAGGCGCAAAATCTGCCCCATACATTTACTTTGAAGGGGGGGGGCGCTGCGACGCCCTTTGGCCCCCCCCCCTAATGGGGAACCCTGCGCACGCCTATGCCCGCTTCACACCGGTGTTACACACAGTTGAATATGAGCGTCTGTCCTGTCCACTGCATTTAAAATGCGAAGCATTTCTTAGCGAACCCCAGGCACTTTGGCCGTTTCTATCTATCTATCTATCTATCTATCTATCTATCTATCTATCTATCTATCTATCTATCTATCTATCTATCTATCTATCTATCTATCTATCTATCTATCTATCTATCTATCTATCTATCTATCTAGCCGCCTACGCCTGGGCGCTCTCCTGGCAGTCTCCATAACTTGTAATATACGAAAATTGGCATAACCGGGGATTAGTGTATGACGAACACGATTCACTGGTCGTGACATGAATAACGCAATATACCTGTCGCGTACGTCCTGAAACCCTTTCGTTCAGTCACGTGTGGCACATACCCGCATACCAGAGTTCACGTTATGAGGGTATGTGCCACAGGTGATACAGAGTCTCAAGCAACGCAGTAACCACGAAGACACATACATTAACAAGCAAGGAAAGTGATAATAATAATAATGGTTGGGGTTTATGTCCCAAAACTACGATATGATTATGAGAGACGCCGTAGCGAAGGGCTCCGGAAATTTTGACCATCTGGTATTTTTTAACGTGTACCGTGATCGCACAGTACAAGGGCATCTAGCATTTTGCCTCCATCGAAATTCGACCGCCACGGGCAGGATCGAACCCGCGACCTTCGCGTCAGCAGCCGCGCACCGTAACCGCTGCATTACCGCGGCAGACACAAGGAAAGCGATGAAGCTGACGACAGAACACCCCTGGAAGACGCTCAACTACCATCCACTCGTCCACGTGGTCAGCAGCGTGGACCACGTGTATTCCGCAAAAACCGGCATCAATGCTTCTTACAATAAATCTGCCTAGAGAACCAGGCCTCTCATCATTACCGGTGACTTCAACATTAATTTATCATGACCCAACAACGCCTAGTCCTTATACTGCGTGAAAGACGGCTTGGATGTGGACAGGGCATTGAAAGACCTCGCTGGCACATCCGGGACAGGAGACGTCATAGATGATTTCATCGTAAGAGGCATCCAGGATTTCCACCAGCTGTACTATGCCTCGCACTTCATTGCACGTAGACCCCTAGTAGCCGCGATAACGAACGGATCTGATTAACAAGTCCGGTCCAGCTGCTAGGCCTCACTGATCACGGTGATGATGACCCTGTTCAATAATTGTCAAGAACCCCTTTCACACATACACACGGGTTCGTGAAACGTGCGTGCGTTCTCCGTCATAACGGACAAGTATAAGCATAACAACTGTAACAACTGCAACCGGGACTTTAACGTACGTGCAGTGCGTTTGCGCGGACCACTAGGCTGTGTATATATCTAGGGAAACTTTCCTTAATTAAGCATAGTTGCGAGGAACGCCTGTCTTTTGCATCTGTGTTCCTTCTTTGTCTTGTTCGAATTCGCGCTATTCGATACTGAAGAATATTAGCACTACATATCAGCTTACCGCGTCTGGTGTTGGTAACACCCATGTTGCTGTTGGCATCGTTACGCAACTGCATGTAAACAATTGGTATAAAACACATATGCGACTCTTCAACATACGAGCGTGCGTGTGCCACTTCCACATTTCTCTAGCGTCATTCCGTAACGTTTCGCTCAATGTGAAAAATTAACCACAGTCACCATCCCGCGCATGCTTCGCATCACATCGATTCCCATGGTACGTGGGATCTGCCAAATTTTTCATTTTTTCCCGCACTGTTTCTTTTTTTTTCGCTCAATGACATTTCAATGATTGCACCAGCTGGCGCAACAGCCAAGGCTTCTTTCTATACTCGTTATTTTCGCATCGTCTGTCAAGTGTCTCTTTATATCGTCGTCATAAAGGCATCATCGTTACCTTGTCGTCATTCTGTAGTGTTCACGTGTGAAATGCACGTATTAGAACACAGAGAGGGGGGGGGGGACAACTTTGATGATGGCCCTACTCGACTGTGAGCTCTTGATTTTTATTTTATCGCTAAAATTAAATTGCCGTCTTCTTCATGCGCACGAATAAAATATCCGCGTCAGTTTATTCCCGCAGAGTGTGAAATGCGATATTGGCTCTTTCTTCCAAGAATACTGCTAAGATCGAGGACGCGGGTTCGTTTCCCGACCACGGTAGCAGCTTTTCACTGTGTGCAAAGTGCATACAAACTTGCTTACTTAGTACAGTTGCTACGACCTCTCCTCTAAAATCGTCTCACTTAAACTACTTATGCACACGAAACTAACTTGTAGCCAATGAGAGAGATAGAGAGAGATAATGACCTTTAATGATATCCCCGGAGATCTTAGCCTGGCTTGCTACTCCGGGTTTTCGGTCATGACAATGATATACGTATATGTGTGCGTGTGACTGTGTGTATTATCTGTGTGTATATGTGATCATTGCAGCAAACGAGTATGCGCCGCTGCGGTATGAGATCCCAGTTTAGCAAGCCCAATAGGTGCACTTTAAGTACTCCAGAATGACTGTGCTCGCCTCCTCAGTCATAACTACAACTGCAAAACAAGCATTGCCGCCATGAATAACTCACTCGAACGGCCGTCCCTGTTTCACGTCGTAACTATTCCGCCTGTCTTTATTTCAGAAAATCTATCGTTATATTCCCACACGTCATGACATACTTATTTTGCTCTTTCCTTGCGTATTGGCTTGTATTGATCATTCGAGTAAACTACATGTTGTGTCATGTCTAACAAGAACATGCAGCGGTAAATGTGCCCTCATATCATCTCTTGACTGGAACCGCCTTCCCGGATCTGTGGTCACCATCAGTCATCACCACTAGTTTCTTTCCATCCGCAGCAGTGGTACACAGGTGATAGAGCTCGGCTGTTGACCCGCAAGACGTGGGTTCGATCCCGGCCGCGACGATCACCTTTCGATGGAGGCGAATCACTAGAGACCCGTGTACTGTGTGACGTCAGTGCACGTTAAAGAACACCAGGTGGTATAAATTTCCGAGCCATCCTCCACAGCGTGCCTCACAATCATACCGTAGTTTTGGCACGAAATCATTATATCGTTACATGAAGAGCTTCATTCCCCGCTAGCTAACGTTGTATAACGAAGCAGTCCAACTTACCAATTTTTCTTGTAGGTAACGTATCTATTTAGGCTAAGATTGTATCGGGAATTAGAATCGTGCTTCTGAGCCCACCATAATGCCTTTTGTCCGCAGAGTATCGCGAGACGATTGAATAGAATACAGATGGAGCAAGTTCGTTAAATTTACTCCAGGGTTAACAACTACAGCCTGACGTATAATAATAGCACCGTTTGACATGCAAAACACCAGCAAATTATTAAATAATTTTATTCTATCTTCTCACTTTATTGCGAGGTGCAATCATGGGGGTGAATCAAACGGAAAGCTATCTTACCTCTTGTCCACATATGGGACGCTCGCGTAGGCCAGCAAGTAGCGGATTGACTGGGCGAGGCCTCGGATGTCCCAGTAGCCTAGAATAACAGGTGCCATGTTCGCCATTCTCGATAGTTTCGCGCCTCACAAAGCAACACGCTCAAGTTTATGTTCCCGAATTATTATCCGCATTAAAACCGGAGCCTACACTTTCTTCCACGTTTATTTTGTCGCCAGCCGATCCGTGGTCATTCACGGCACGGTTTACCGAATTTACCCCGACACAGCGCTGCACCAGCTCCACGTCGCTTGCTTCTGTCCCAGCTGCTCTCAAAGCTACGTTTTCAACTCGAATTTATTGCCGCCGCAACAAACGACGGAAGTTACCCTCGCGGGATTATCAGAACGAAACCCCTTTGCAAAACCTAATGCAACAGCTGCGTGGAATTCTCCGCGTTCACCTGTCTTTTAAAGCAGGCGTCGTACAAACGCTACTTTAATTTCGGAGAGAAGTGGAATTTTAAGGCTAGTTTTTCTCTGCTAGAGACAACGTTAATTACAGCTAACAGACAAGAAAGCCAAGAAAGGTACAAGGGACGTTATTTGTAGTAATTACGATGTCAATGTGAAGAAAGTAAAGTGGACAAAAAGATAACTTGCCGCCGGCAGGGAGCGAACCCGCGGCATTCGAATAACGCATCCGTTGCTCTACCACTCAGCTACTGCGGCGGTCATCCTCCCGTCCACATTATGGCGTATATATATATGTGCATTTAAGCCTTGGAGTGTTAGTCAGCGCCGCTAGTAGCTATGACGGCGAGTGTGGAACACTTTTTCTGCCTGCTGGCGTCACGAAGCACGTGAACGTTTTACGAGCTGGCAGCTGACCAATAACCATTTGCCTACTACCTGGAGGCATCCAGTCTAGTCTTTCCTTCTAGCAGTCTTTCTTCTGGCAGCCAAGTCTTTCCTAGGCTTTTTAGGGGGCGAAGCTCCTTATGCCGTGGGTCTGTCCATACTCCGTTTGTTTGTAGCGTTGTAGTAGCCACCTCTAGATCGTGAGAAGCGCGCGTTCTGGTATGCAGTAGAAGAAGAATACGACATTGACGAGTGAGACTCTCGTGCGTGTTCGCCTGTGTGGCATTGTTTCTTCTTTACTGTGCGCGTTCTGGTATGCAGTAGAAGAAGAAGACGACGTTGACGAGTGACACTTGTTTTTTTTTTGCGTGTTCGCCTGTGTGGCGTTCTTTCTTCTTTACTACGAATCGTGTTTTCAACGACACACGAAGACAACATTTCAGAAGTAACGTGCCATGAGGCTCGCTCTTGGCACGCTTTCTCTTCAGCTCGGAGTCGTCAGATGAAAGACAAGGCTGCGGAACGGAGGGCACGGAAGTCGGCGGCAGCGCACGCTCGCAGAAAGAATCCTGAGGTGAGAGCCCGCGAGGCCGAAGCTGCACGTCGACGCCGCGAAGCAGATTCCGCCGTTCGAGCCCGCGAAGCCGAAGCTGCTCGACAAGCTGCACGGCTGCGGCGAGAAGACCCCGCCGTTCGAGCCCACGAGGCCGAAGCTGCTCGACAAGCTGCACGGCTGCGGCGCGAAGACCCCGCCGTTAGAGCCCGCGAGGCCGAAGCTGCTCGACAAGCTGCACGGCTGCGGCGCGAAGACCCCGCCGTTCGAGCCCGCGAGGCCGAAGCTGCACGGCTGCTGCGCGAATCGGATCTTCAAAATGTGAAGGACCGTGAAGCGACGAGAAAGCGCGCGTACCGGCAGGCAGAGCCAGAGGCTGTGCGAGCACGTGAAGTGGCTGCAAAACGCATTAGGCGGGCTCTGCCCGAAGGCGCCGACGCGAGCTTCCAGCGGGACTTCCTTGATAACAGTTTCGGCTATAGTTGCGGTGTGTGCAACAGATTGTGGTTTTTCAAACAATGTAGTCACAATATCTTCCATCAAGAAGGACCACGCTCGCGCCAATGCCATCGCCGTGCTGCAGCGCGAGTTCGCTTCGCCCCACTCATCATCATTCACCACGTGGATATGCTGTGATTTTTTGCCCGTTACTTCTAATTGAGATTAATTTTGCGAGATGGATAAACTTATTAAGACAGACACGTCACGCGCTTTCGCTACTTATATGGGACACGTTCTTTTGTCTCTTCGTGAGCTATTTTATTTATTTATTTATAAAATACTGCAGACCCTATTTGGGTCCAAGCAGGAGGACAAATACATGAATGAATATATATATATATATTATATATATATATATATATATATAATATATATATATATATATATATATATATATATATATATATGTGTGTGTGTGTGTGTGTGTGTGTGTGTATGTGTGTGTGTGTGTGTGTGTGCGTGCGTATACATGAATGGCAATCAGAAAAAATGGAAACGCGAGAAGGTCACAACTAAATAAGATGTACACTGAAGAATTACGAATAACATTATAAATAAAAACGACGTCAGAAGGAAATAACAGTAGAAAGAACATATTGCATGCACATAAACATTTGCCTATAACCCAGCAAGACACTTGAAATACAAAAAAATAGGAACACTAAAAACAAGAAATGAATGATTGGTCAACGCAACAAGCCTGCAATCTAAGCCTGCAAATATTTAGGACAGCAGCAAAACAGCGCCACACAGTGCAAAGGACAGAAAAAAGTGAGCGACGCAAACACAGGGCGCACTAACAACTGTGAGCCTTTGGATGCGCAGAACGAGTACTGGCTGTACAAGAACGAACAGGAGATGCACAAATACGAGAGATAAGAAAGAGCCTCAAAAGACAATGCCTACCACGTGTGCAAAACGGGTCCTGTTGGGAACATGACATCCTTCTGTGAGGGGTATCAGGTTCCTACCATGCTGACACATGATCCAGCCAGCTTTCACAGCGAAAGGTGTTATGAGATCGCAACAAGGGCCGTTTTTGGCGCCGTAGTTGTCCGCCGCCGCCGCCGCTGCCGGTGTCCGTAACAACTATCGCTCGAAAGAAAAAAAAACAAAAGAAAGATTTTCCAGGATGGAACGGGGTTCGAACTCGGCCCTCTGCGTGGGAGCCCAGTAGTCTGCCTCAGAGCCATGCCGGTGCTTGAAAGAGCTTTGCAAAAAGACCCTATACAGGATTCATGTCGAGAATGAACCACATTAACATATGTAATATAGCGTGGTAGAAGAGTAAAATAACAACCAAGCGTCACACAACGCGAATTCTGTAACTAGGCGTCACACAATGCGAATTGCGCAACGAGTGGGTTGTTGAATGCTTCCAACCCTTTACAAAGAGCGTTGCCATAATTGCTCATCGTCATCAGCCAGAGCATCAGCAAAGTGCACATAATGCCTTACAAGTGTTTAGCGGATACCACGGTTCTGCGCAGAAGGACGAAAAATTGCATAATGGCTGCTTCCCTACTTCACAGAAGTTATGATGATTTATAGCGTAGTGGGATCCTCGCAAGTGCACTTCTATTGGTTGCCAAGGAAGCCCATAAGGCTCCCATGATTCATTTCCTCAGTGTCTCAGTAAAGTCAATTCCCTCTCTCTATCTCTTTCCGAGGTTAGCGTATGTTATAAAGCGTGGTGGGAGAGTTAAATAACGACAGGGCGTCACACAATGCGAATTACTTAACTAGTGGGTCCTTTAAAGCTTCCAACCCAAAACAAAAGGCTTAGTCATAATTCTTCATCGTCACCAGCCGTCGTGTCAAGAAACTGCACGTAATGCCTTACAGATCGTACCTCGCTTCTCCGCAGAACGACGAGTAATGTCGTGGTGGGTGCTTCCCACCTTCGCAAAAATTATGATTTGTGGCATGGTGGTTACGTTGCTAGTGTAGTTGTATTAGTAGCCACAGGAGAGTTTATAACGGGCTCTAGAAATGCCGCTCTTCGAGCTCTCACTATGACTGTGCTGCGCTTTCCGCGCAGGCCTGGCGTTTTTTCATCTCCAGGACTTCTATAATAAATTCAGTAAGCCTACCGTTGATGTGGACATAGGGCTAATGCTTTCGCATGGATTTGCGCATCCACAGATCCTACAATCCATACGTCAATGTCCTGATGCTGCTTTCGTTCTGTTGTAAATTTGTGCTCCTACAATCTCGCCTACGGGAACCTTCCCATTTGACCTATCTATGACGCTCCGCAATTCAAGGGAACTGCCTAGACCACGTTTTGAACGAACTGTAGAAACTTGCTGCGATTTTTCGTAGTGTATCGAGATTTACAATCTCCTTTTTTGCTAACCGCCCTGCGCATTGTGGCAAGTTTGTCAGATGCGATAAAGAGTGCCTCAACTACAGCCCTTTCTGCTATATTGTTGAAAATGTTGAAAAATAAACGCAAGTAAAGAAGACTGGTCGCACTTTTTGTACATTGTTGTCATGCCGCACAGTTGGCGTTAAAGCGTTGCCTCTTCAGTCCTACCATTTTTCCTGCAACGGCAGGCAGAATCGCTAGCGGACGCGCCACCTCGATTAGGCGACGAACCCGGTCGTCGAAACTATTTCGCAGCTGTTGAAAGCATGAATTCGCTAGGGCATCGTCAAAAGGTGAATCAACCCTACTGCGTTTTATGAGCTTAGAATGCAATATTTCGACCCACTTGGTAGCTCCATGCCGGGATTACCAGCAGACCTGTTTAGATGAAACATGCATCCCTAAATTTAGAGACCGTAAAAAAAACTGCGGAGGTTAGTGAGTTAGTGAGTCAGAATTAAGGCCCAAGGCAACCGAAATAATATCCGAAGGCGCCTTTTGTAAGTCTTTTTCATTACATTCTAAGACAACTAAAGAGTCATCAACGAATTTAAAAGTACGTACACTGCGTGAATATTGCTGCTGCAACAGTTTAACCTTGTAAACTGGCGCTCGAAATGAGGGTAAATCATGACTCATTGCATACAGTCTCCTTTTGTAAAAAGATGTCCCCCTTCCGCTATCACTAGTGAGCCAGGTTAGGTGCATGGCAGCTCTAGGAACGAACTTACGGCTATATCGCAAGCCTTTTGTAAAGCCACCACCGCGTAGTTGTCAAAGCTATCGTTGTTGCCAAATTTAACAACGCGGAATAACAGACGGTATAAGAGATCACCAATCCGCCTTTCATACAATAAAAAAAATATTTTTGCGTACCAAAGTGAACGCAATATCAATGTAAATGAAATTCTTGTAAACATGTCCACTCCGATTCCTTAGCTGCAATGAAAGTCATTAATTTCTCATTTTTGAATGCTACAGAAGGCTAAAATGTTACACAGCTCCCACTAAAGAATGCTGAAGACCTGGCTAACAGCATTATATCATTGCTGAAAAGCTTGCAGTACCAATACCTCCGGCTAAACTTCACATCGTTCATAGGGTCCCCTCAAATAACAAAACAAAGCGCAATTTGGTTGTGAAATGTCGCTCACTCTCAGCCTGCTACCGTATTGAACATGAAGTCAAAAAGGAGGAGGTAACTCCAGCAGATACTGTCATGAAGGTGGTGAAACCGCATGCATAAACGAGCATCTATGCTCGTAGAATCGGTATAACACATAAAAGTGTCTTCACGTTTCAATGATTATTGTACATTGATATACAGAGCTTGTACCATATCTCTTGGTGTTTAGCAGTTATATCACAACGTGCGATGAACGCACATTGGCGCAGGGTGGCACATTTCCATCCTGACGGCTAACATCCATGATCATGAGGAAACCTCTGTAGTGTCTGCAGTAGTTTACGTCTGGACACAGGATGTGGTGAATCCCAAGCGAGGTGGCATCAACATGAACATAATGAACACTGGTACTTGATATGAACTTTTTCAAAGCGTCGTCATATGATGACAGAAACGGAAAGGTGTGGGCTCCCTAGTATTAGGGTAATCTACATCGGCGCTTATGAATACGCTACGACAGTGCGCTTCAAGAACGTGATTGGCACAGCCCGTAGCTTGAGGTGTGCGCGCGTGAAGGCGCATTCACACCTCTACCTACGCCAGTGCGAAAGCGTTCCGCTTCCCACTGGCGTGCCTCTCAGTGCACTAAAGCACTCACTCGCGCGACATTTACCTCTCGACGTCGATTCCTTTCTGCGGTGCCTATTGCAGCAGTTTTATTAGTCGCTGTATTCGCACCCGAATCAGGATGAGAAACAGCGTTGGTGCATGTGAAAGTGTTCCATCAGTTTATCTACATAACTGTGAACTCAATTACTTGTCCAAAACATGACAGCCTGCTCTGCCGACGCATCAAATATGATGACTTCTTAACCTTCTTAACCCTCTTTGCGCATTGCGCAGTTACTGTGTTTTTGCTATTCTTCTGCGCAATGCTTCCGTATATATCGCCTATGCAAGCAATAAATCAGTGGTGCTTAGTTCAGCGCCTGTGTCTGTCGTTCTTCTCCGTCCTGTGTTTAGCACTGTTCGCTCTCGTGTTAATGTATCAACCAGCCCAGTTAAGCGCACTCCTGCTAATAAAAAGTATTTTCCTTTACAAATTCATTTAAAAGTTGCCGTTTGTCACTTTCTCACATATCCTTTTCTCACGCGTTTCACAGCAACAGTCATCTAGAAAAACATTGTACTCGCACTTGTAAAACGTTTTTTACTCACCTGTGTAATTAAGCTGCCAAAGTCATCCTTGCAATGCGTTTCCACAAAATTCAGCACAGGCCCAACAGCATGTCCTCTATAAAAAATGCATTGCAATATTACCAGCGAACATTCCATTGAAAAGGTGGTTTAAAGATTTGTACTAATAGCATCCACAGTAACGAAGAAAGGTTTGCAATTGAGCAGAGCAAGGTTAACTCGTCTTATATTAGGAATATGCTAGCGTGTGGCACACATGGCCATGGTGGCAGGAGTGCACATTGAACTAGATTCAACTTTGCATGTCACATTCATGCTGCAGTCAGAAAGGTGTGTCACCCTCTGCCACAATTGGTAATGGCTAACACGTGCAGCGACATACGTAACACATACACAAGTACAAAAGAAAGCGAACGAGAAGACGGCTGATGCTGCCACAAGTGAAAGGGTAGAGCAACACATGAATTATGCGGAAGGCATATCCAAGGCTTCTAAAGGCAGTGAGCTATCTTTTTCTCCACTTCACATTCCTTTTCTTCAGCATTTGCACAATTGAAATAAAAAAGAAACTGCAGTAGTTACCTTGTTTTCCCTATTTTCGTGGCCTGTTCCCCTTTTGCTTATGTATGCTGCAAACACATGGAGTTCCGTGCTCAGAGAAGGCATTTCTGCATTTAAATACAAATCTTGCAGACAACTTTGGTTAGCACAGAAGGGATGTAAGACGGAAAGATAACCATGGCAAACGCATATGCAGCTATTTCTATTCAGTCCCTCCTGCGCTATTTGACGCTACACTGTAGATCAATACTAACTGCAGCAGTCACAGTGCTGACAGGACGGAGAAGACCACCTTTTCAATGGAATGTTCAATCTCCACTCCTCTTCTGTTTACAGATAATAAAACACATTCAGTTATGATTTTTAAGAGCGAGCAGGTTAACAATATTTTTCTACAAGCTTCTTTAACCCAGGATGTACTGCTAAACGAATCTACAGTGGGGTTATTTATTGGAAAACCTATGGAAAAATTCAACAAGGCTCTGCAAAGTCTACGATGCCTTTTATGCCCTTTAAAAGGTGTCCATACAAAGGTCGTACACCGTCCAGAATAAAAGCGAACGACTGTTTTTATATCCACAGTTAGCATACTCTAGCAGTTGCCAACTTCTCATCTTTTTTTCACCACACAGGGATGCCATAACATCTTGTTCAAGCTATGTCTTGGCAGTCCTATAGAAAATTTTAAAGTGCCAATAAGGAAAATTTCAAAATTTTATGGCTGCTCAGGATAAATACTGAATAGTTGTAGTACATCAAATCATAGTACACCGTCATAGCCTATGGCGTAACAATTGATATACAAAGTCTTAAGCACAAAAGCATTTTAGTGAACTTGCTAATGCTTTGTTCTCTTTTATATAGTGGCTGTTTGTGTTAACGCTATTGAACTGTACGCGAATGTTCTTATACCAGCTTCAGCTCAAAGCTGAACACTTCATCTACTAAGTGCAGATGTCCTTGAAAGAAATATGTTGAAGAACTATTGACACAATGATTTGAATTCTGCAAAGCTGCACATGTGATGAAACAACATAAGGAAAAATAAGCTGTGAGCTTATTGTTACATGATTGAAGTGCTACAGATCCTAAAACATCGTGCAAGAGATACCAATTTACCAGGCACCATTACATGATACTTTGCCAACTATTCTGCTTCTTCCCAATCTGGAACATTGCACTCAAGCTGCACATGGTCTCTACAATATATATTCAAAAAAGCAGAGCCATGAATGAGCCAATCAAAGCACTGGTGACAGTGACTTCTTATTTGAATGGTTTTTAATCATGCAATATATTTGAATCAAGCACTTTTTTTTTCAATTTCGTCGTGACGGAGGAAAAACTACACCGTCATTTTTAAACACTTCTACCATGTTTTTGAAATGCTTATGCACACTCCTATATGCATCTGCTATGCACAAAAGTTTGTTTGTGTAGTTTCATATGGTGCGTACAGTAGTATGCATGACACACTTATCCAGAAAGAGATAGTTAAGCTCCCATATTGTTTCTTGCTGCTACACACATAGAAGAGCAGCCACAGTCATAGGCGTGCACACGGGGGGCGGGGGGGGGGGGGGTGAAGCCTGCCTCATACTTTGACTTAGTAGAGGGGCAGGGGTGCGCTGCGACGAACCTTCGCCTCCCCCCCCCCCCTCTGAGGCGGAAGACACGCGTACGACTATGGTCACAGTGACCCATAAATTAGCTCCCAGAACTTGCCACTGCTTTATAAAGACGAAAAGAAGCTGATGTAAAAGCATACCACCAAAGCCTCCGTTGCGAGAAAAGGGAACAGCCGTAGAACAGCTGATATCTGATTGTGAATCTGCATTTTCATGCTGAGGTGCCACTGCTCAGCGTAAATTATATTTGCTGCAGAGATTTAGCTGCATGCCAACCTGCAATATATTAATGAAATTCTGTAGCACACGACAAAAATTACCAATTGCAATTGCAACAAACACAGAACATACAACATTCAACTGCACGGGAGTATTGCGTTGCTTTTGCTGCTACTATAACCTCATGAGTTTAAAATGATGACTTTAGAAGCGTCGCCGATTTGGTCCAACTTTCTATGCGTCGCGATCGTACACTACCTGCGCAAGGAGTGGCACGGGTCCAGACGCTCATGTTCACATTTAAACATGCCGGCAGCACAATGACGGCTAAGTGGGCTACATGCAGCAAGCAGGCGTCGCATGCAACAAACCGGCACCGATTATTGCTCATTTGATAGTTGTACCGGTGTACAACCACGCACGCACACGCAAAGGGAAAATTAAACGAGCCGACAGCTGAAACCCTGACATTTGGGTAGCTGTACTCCCACAACGGAAGTTTCAAATGGCAGCTAGGGTTCACCTCCTCTTATCGCATCGCTACAAGAAGAAAAAGAAAATGTTGACACCAACGAAAGTATGACATTGTTGATAGCGAACTTCAATAAGGGGAAGATTATTGAACCACATGCAGTGTCAGCGATCTCAGGCTGCCGCAACTACGCTCGCATTGCACTGCATGCAATAAGTTCTCTCGCCGTGTGTTGCGCGCCGGGCGAACGAAACACCGAACGCTAACAGCATAAAATAAAAACACACAAAAAATAATGTAAGATTCGTGATGATCTCAAATTGCGATTCTGACACATCTGCCTAGGCAATCGACATACTAACTGCACATAAGCGTGGCACACAGTGCAATCGTTTCACACACGCTCAGACGATCATAAGTATAGTTTTAAGCATTCCTGATTCTAAACTCTTCTCAGACACGGCCAGTAACAGTACGCGTTTACAAAGCATTCACTGTCACGGAGGAAACAAGTATTTAGATCACGCCTTCACAACGGTCGATCACAGATCGAAACTGACTCTGCAGCGAGTTCAATAGTGCGCACACACACAGAGAAATAACGCACAAAGTTATTTCGGAATAACTTACCATAGGTCCTCAGGTTCAAAAGCGCAGGTGACCGCCGACTCCGTATGAATTGAGTGGCCGCCGGTCAAAATGGCTACCGCAAGCAACGGATCGACGCCACTGGCCGCTCGAGACGCACCACAGAACGACACAAGCGCGGTGTTATTTCGCGCTTGTGTTGTCCGGTGTCGTACCCTCTACGTAGTTTTCGTATACCTGTAGCGCGATAAAGTTGACACTATGAACAACCAACTGGCCCCTACCTTGGCAGTTCTCACACAACGACGCACGCTTCGCACACTCAGTCTGGATTCTGACGTGCTCCTCCGTGTAGTTCGGTAGGCTCAGCGGCGCCAACGCGCGGTTACTCCGAACATAAAAGTAGAGCGATGACGCTACGCGGCTTGTTTCAAATGTGTGGGCAGAAATAGCTTTTGTGAGTTTGACGCTTAGGCTGATCGCCATGTTGACCATGGCCGATGGCTCTTTTCACTGTTTAGTTCGTGACCAAGTGAGCGTGCTTTCCCTATCTGCTGCTGACCCGGAGTTCGCGGGACCAATCCCGGGCGCGGCGGCTGTATTTTCGGTGCAGGTGAAAATGCTTGAGGCCCGTGCACTTAGATTTAGGTGCACGTTAAAGGCCCACATGTGGTCAAAATTACCGGAGCCCTCCACTACGGCGTCTCTCATAATCATATCGTGGCTTTGGGACGTTAAACCCCAACAATTATAATTCTTATATCCCCTATCTGCCTCACATCATTACTTTTCATTCGGTGACCCCCATTTTACTAACTCCGGGATGTCCCGTGGAGTTTACAAGCACTGGGGTGCGACCGTTTGTATGCGGATATATTCTTCTGCAAGCAATGTTATATTAGCTCTACAAAGAGAGAAAATTCGAAATGGCGGCCCCGATCAGAAAGAATCTTTGTTGGGCAGGGAAACCGTGATATTCAATTCGAAACAAGCTGCGGCAAACAAGCTGCAGACATGTCGGGAAAAGGCATTTTGTTTATGAAAACAACAGATGTTTTCCTAAGCAATACACACTTCACGTGTCCTAAACGGCGTGTTCTAAAGCGGAGGATCTCCACAGCACATTCCTTTTAATTCCTAAGGGAAGCTTTGTGCAAGCAACATCTGTAATTTACGAATGCCTTTGACAAACTGACAATTTGTACTAATGTAGGCAGCGGGGTTTCACTGCCCTGTATAGAAATAATTGAAAAGTGGTGTGTGTAATTGTGTGTAATAAGTGAAAAGCTGTGTGTCCTTTATCAATTGGCAGCCCATAACAAGTGAACCACAAGGTTTAAGAACGGACTACGTCTAGTGCACTGCAATGGCAAGAAAACAAACAAACGAAAAAGATGCAAAGCGGAACAAACGAAATAAGTTAGCCATATTCTATGCCTATGCATATTTGGAAAAAGTTGTACTTCAGGTGATAGGTGATAACAGTTTACAGGCGACCATGCGAGAAATACGTACCATGTATACCTCATGCTGCTCCCAAAAGAGCAGCAGTTGTTTCGTCCGCGCCGCGAAATAAAATGCGTACACTATCGGAGGACGCCTTGTTAAAATATTTTATTGCTACAAGATGTCGAAGTATTTTATCAGAGTTTACAAACAGTAGGAAAACACATTTTACAAAAGATGTTACAAAGGCTATAGAATGACTGAAAATGCTGGTTGGAGTCTCACTCCTTAAGTATGATGGAAAATTTAAATGCTACAACTCCAAGCTACAAGCTTAGAGTTGTTGGAAACGTAAAGGCTACAAGCTATAACAACACAAGCAGATTTGCCAATGCAGCTGATGTTACTGCATAATTTTACACAAAACATTATATTGAAAATCGCACATGACATTGTAAACAGGAAGAAAAATATATAATGCCAAACACTTATGCTATAAGAAGAACAGTACAAGGCAAAATAATTAAAAGTATGTCATAACTGAGGCAACATATCAAAAGAGTGTACTAGGCTCCATACAGCCGAAAAATGTCATACAGCAACACAAGAGAATGCAGTTGACGTAACTCACTAAGCAGATGCAATCATCTAGACAAAAATTAAAAAAAGGCTTGAATGCAGCCACCACTGAACATGCAGCGCACTTCGCACGCATGAGTAAAATGTGTTGAAGAATTCCCGCGGGAAGAAAAGAAGTCTGTATCAAGAGAGAATGAAAGCGTAAGAAAAAAGCGAAAGACCTTATGGATGAATTTGAATGAAGAGCATGCATGAATGGTGACGTTTAACATAAAGAACTGTAGCATTGCATGATCGGGAGCACCCTTCCGTAGTTTCCAGAAGGTTTCACTGTCTTTATTTTCTGCTTTTTGCCCGTTTTGGGCAAAATCGAGAAGTTTCTTCACTATTACGTGTAGAATTTTTGTAATGTTCCAATCATAAGCTGCTTCCGTAATGTCGAGAAAAGCTTTGTGGTTTTCTTCATGCAGAAAAATTTTCTTTGGTGTTACGCGCATATTGCTTGTAAAGCTATGGAAAGTTTTTTAGAGTGTATGCAACACTAGGGCTAACAGAAATTGATCAAAGCCGGCTTAGTCGTCATCCTCCTCCAGTCCAGGGTTCAAGCTGACTCGTATGGTTGGTATGTAGAGCCAGTGGTGTTCATATTGGTCCGGACAGGTGATAAATTAAGTGAGGCGACATAGCTGGTCTCAGGAGGGATTTGCCGCTGTCGCTTTTATGGTGTGGATGTCAGTGACAATATTAATCTGCAGGCCCTCATCTTATTTTCCCTTTATAATGAGGTTCACTTGAACTCCTACATATAGCGAGAAGGTTGACATAAATGAAACGTCAATTATAACAGTATGAAATGTGAATGGAAAAACTGATGAGCTTAACTTTTTTCATTGTACGAATGCAATGAACTTCAGACTGCTGTTAGCAGAAATATTGCACACCTGTGTGCTGTGAAAATCACTATGCAAAGAAGTTTTCAGGCAAATAATTATTGGGTGCAAGCGGGGTTCCTCAAAGCCTTAAAGCACGTGTAACCTTTGGAACAATGCTTTGAGCTAGGAATAAGGCGAAAAAAGTGGGCACAAGACACACTGTTTTGTTTATCTTGCCCCCCTGGTCTAGCTGCTTTTTCAGAATTAACCAGTACCTTGAGCACAATTATTTACTTTTCCATGCACAACACAACAATTCTGAGATTATGGTGATGTTAATAATATAACATCCAAACGTTTTTCTTGCACACTAACTAGGAAGCGGAGTTACCTCAATTGGGCTGACAGGGCATCCAGTGCAGTCGAACACACTGCCTCAAAGTGCTGCCAGCCATGAGGAAACATTGGGGAAACTGGGCCGAGTGGATACAACATTAAGCTGACTGATGGAAAGAGGTTTATTGAAGAGACTTGAAATGAAGTTAAACTGGAGCCTGTTTATGTACCTTCAAGTTCCTAAAATAAGCCAATAAGTACTTCACATTATACTATAACATGAACCTGGATTTGAAAACCTGGATTGAAAACAGATAAATGACGGGTGTTAACACGAGAATCGTGACATGCATGTCAAGCATGTCACGCTCATGGTGCGCTCGCGACCGGTTCTTTAGCTTGATATACACCAACATTAGTATTGCGTCACGTGACTGAACGACGAACATAAATCACAGGTGGCAACACGACAATCATGGCATGCCTGTCCTGTAGGGCATGATTTACATGCCACGTTCGTCGTACTCTCACGGCCGGTTCGTTAGCCTCAGATACACCAAAATTGGTATTGCGTGAAGTGACTATATGAGGCACATAAATGACAGGTTTACCACGACTATCGTGACATGCATGTTAAGTAGGGCATAATTTACATGCCACGCTTGCGGTGCGCTCCCGACTTCACTTACCTCTGGGTGTATTTCTATGGGACAGCCGACTCCATCATGCTCAGCAGTGTCCATGTAGAAATTATCGCCCTGAATAGCAAATAATCTTTGCTGCCATGACAGAAATTAAGCCAGTTTCGAATGAACTGCCACATATATGCGCAAAACAGTCAAGCTTAGTTCGGATTGCTTTGTACCTTGGAGTACCACGATATGATATCGTAAGCATTGCTAGTACCACTCTGTGGATTCCAAAGGGCGCAGTGGTTACGTCATCCTGCGACCTCTCTCTCTCTGCAACGCAGTTGTCCTGGAAAGCAGAACCAATTCTCTGTCGCCCACAAGAAAAGTGTGAATCGTTTCGCATTGTCGGACGTCAAATACTGGTTCGGACCTTCGTACAGTTTTGTTATGCACGCAATCTCTTAATGCACTTCATCCCTGGAATAGACTACTGAAACTCTGAGGATGCCTCAAGTTACCCAGGCCGCGTAGCTCCCGATCGCGGACTCGGCAATAGCATCCTGAAAAGCCAAACACGAGGATAACATTCAGCAGATTCCACGTACCGTGAGAATCGATGTCATGCGAAGCATGCGCAGGAAGGCGACTGTGTCGCAAGTGACGCTGCGGAATGACGCTAGAGAAATGTGCAACTGGTATACGCACGCACATATTTTGAAGAGTCGCACACGTGTTATATAACCAGTTATTTATAGTTGCTTAACGATGCAAACAAACATGTTCTCATAGTGGGTGATATGAATATCAATTTGTTAGATATCGACAACAGGCTGTGTGTAAATTATACTGATTGCTTTAGTGGATTTGGTTACGAGCAACTCATAACGTCGCCAACAAGATGTACTCTTTATGGAACAGAAACGCTTCTAGACCATGCATTAACTAACATCACTCCTGCACCTAACTCTGGGGTCATTAAAACTGATATTAGCGATCATTATCCTATTTTCGTCATCTTTAGCTCGTCGAACAGCTCGGATAGTGCACGATACTTAGCTAAAGTATTCGATAAGAACAGCTTTATAGAAGATGTGAGCAATATTGATTGGTCTGAAATTGATCAGGTGCAAGACCCTGAATATGCACTCAAAAGTTTCTGCGATCTTTTTCGGGAAGCCGTGTCTCGGAATACAACTATTAGCAATGTAAACGGCGTTACAATTCACCTCGATGCCCTCGGATAACTAAGGGTCTTCTTAAAAGTATGCGTAAAAAAGAAAACTTATACAAAAAAACAAAGAAGCGACCTTTCAATCTAACATTGGCATCAAGATACAAAAAGTACTGCAACATCTTAAATTCTTTGCTCAAGAAAGCTAAGAAAAATTATTATGAAAAAGAATTTGTAAGTCGCCAGAACAATTCTAAAAGAAAATGGGAGTTGCTCAATACATTCCTAAACAGAACAACGTGTCACACTTCAATCTCAAAAATCATGTATAATGACTGTACGCACGATGACGCGCTTGAAATCGCTAATGCTTTCAGTGACTTCTTTTTGAAATTTACAATCAGGATCACACGGGCGCTGAATGTAGCATGAGTCGAGTTAATTTTTCGTTTTTTCTTTTCCCTGTAACATCAGAAGAAGTTTTCACCACGATTAAGAACCTTAAAGATACCTCTCCTGGATTAGATGATATTCATGCGCGCCACCTAAAAATGGTAGGTCATTTAATCTCTCCAACACTAGCTACCATAATTAACAGCATCTTTAAAACTGGAATTTTTCCACGCACCCTTAAGAACACAAAAGTCATACCCATTTTTAAGAAAGGGGATAGGTCAATTATTTCTAATTACCGACCTATTTCTATCTTATCATCCGTCAGCAAAATATTTGAGAAATTATTTGTTAGTCGCCTGAATAGTTACTTAAAAAAGTTTAATCTCTTGAACAACTGCCAATTCGGTTTCCGTTCTGGTAGTTCAACCGACTTGGCGGTAATCACATTAACTGACTACATTAAGAGTTCCATAGACAAAGGACTCATTGTCGGTTCCGTATTCTTAGATTTTTCCAAGGCGTTTGATACAATTAATCACGGTATGTTACTAAAAAAATTAGAAGCCTATGGAATAACAGGGCCAGCGTTAATCCTTCTGAAAAACTACTTGTGTGACAGAAAACTAACAGTTTATTTATCTGATAAGTTTTCAGACACTAAAACAATTAATCAGGGGGTGCCACAGGGCTCCATCTTAGGACCATTATTATTCATTCTCTACATAAATGATCTTCCCCTGCACGCTTCACCCTCACAGTGCATGTTATACGCTGATGACACTACTGTCTCAGACTCAGATGTATGTTTAACAACGTTAGCTAATAAATTAAACAGTGCATTGGCTAACATTGCCACTTGGTGCCAGAATAATCACTTGATTTTAAATCCAAACAAAACTAAATTCATGGTTTTCCGTTCTCCTCAAAGACGACTAGAATTTTCACCTCAGGTAACCCTCGACTCCCACTTCATTTCGACTAGCGACTGTGTTTCATTTCTCGGTGTCTATCTCGATGAACAACTAAAATTTCACAATCACATTTCACAAGTTAAGAAAAGAACTTCTTTCGGCATAAGAGCATTAATAAAAGCTAGACATTGTCTGTCTACTCCTGCTCTCTTTTCACTTTATCACGCATTCATTCATAGTCATATCATTACGGTATCGCTGCCTATGGCAACACATATCAATGTCATTTCTCATCCATTCAACATATACAAAATCAAGCTCTGCGCATTATTTCTAACTTTAGTCGTGATAACATTAGTATCGTACGCATGGAAAATAAAGTGCTCACCACTAATGACTTATTTGCGTTTAACTTAATTACCTTGCTTTTCAGGTTAATTAATAAAGATCTCACCCATGAGTTTATTTCCTTAGATTCCTTAAAGAATAATAACCCTACTCGTTTTGCTCAAAAAAATAACTTCTTGCTGCCTAAAGTTTATACTAATTATGGTAAAATGACAGCATCGTTCTGTGCTATCAAAGCATGGAATTCTCTTCCTCACCCCATCAAAACATCGCCATCTCTTACTGCATTGAAAAAAAACACTCAAAGCTCATTTCCTGAACCAATAATTATACTAAATATTCATAGTGTGTACTGTTTTTTTTTGTTTTTCTCCCTTTCCTCTATACTTATAAGTGAACATTGCGTGAAATCCATTGTTATAGTTCATTCTGTATTCATTTATATGTTTTCATTGTTAGTATGAATATATATGGATATATATGTGTATATATTTAATATCAATATTTCTACAATTAGAAAACAGTTCTTTGCGCTTTAAAATGATGTCGCGGATTATCGTAGCATTTTTTCTGTATAACTATTGTACTCTTGTTTTTAGGTTGACTTGATATTTCATTTATTCATTTTTCGTGCTTATTTTGTAATTTTTATCTAATGATCATGCACAGAGGGTCCCGGTACGGTTTTCTGACCTTGGGACCCTCTTCTGTATATCATTAACCCTGTAACCATAATATGCAAAATAAAGATTTGATTTGATTTGATTTGATTTGAACATAAGTGTCACAAACACCAGACGCAGTAAACTGATATGTCGTGCTTATGTTCTACAATGCTGGACAGCGCGAATTCGAATAGCACAATGAAGAAACACAAATTCACAGGACAGGCGCTACTCGCAACTAAGCTTTATTCAGGAGAGTTTCCCTAGATATATATACACAAAATTGCACACGCAGGCACACTCCATGCACGTTACAGTCACAGTTGCAGTTGTTAGAGTTGAGTTACTGTTGTTATGGTTATAATTCTCTTTTATGATCGAGAACGCACGCACGTTTCATTAGCCCGTGTGCATGTGTGGAAGGGGTTCTTGGCTGTTCTTGAATAAGGTCATCATCACCGCGATCGCTGAGTACCAGCAGCTGGACAGGACTTGTAATGGGATCCGTTCGTGATCTCGGCTACGAACGGTCTAAGTGTACTGAAGTGCGAGGTATAGTAGAGCTGGTGGAAACTGCGGATGGCTTTTACGAAGAAATGACCCATGATGCGCCCTGTCCTGGACGTGGCACTGGGCTCTCCTGATGCCCTGTCCACATCCAAGCCGTCTTTCATGCCGTCTAAGAACCAGGCGTTGTTGTGTTTCGATAAATCAGTGCTCAAGTCAGCGGTAATCATCTGGGACATGGTCCTCTCGGCAGAGTTATTGTAGGAAGCATTCACCCCAGTTTTTGCGTAATCCACGTGGTTGACGTTGCGGACCACGTGGACGAGTGGATGGTAGCCCAGCGTCTTCCAGGCGTGCTCTGTCTTCAGCTCATTAACTTTCCTTGCGTCGGCTGCTGTGGTGTAGTGGTTACGGCGCTCGGCTGCGGACCCGAAGGTCGCGGGTTCGATCGTGGCCACGGCGGTAGCATTTCGATGGAGGCGAAATGCTAGAGGCCCGTGTTCTGTGCGATGTCAGTGCACGGTAAAGAATACCAGATGGTCAAAATTTCCGCAGCCCTTCACTACGGCATCTATCATAATCATATCGTGGTTTTGGGACGTAAGACTCCAGCAATTACTATTGTTATCACTTTCCTTCAGTATCAGTGTATAAGTTCGCGGTTACTGCGTTGATTGAGACTCTGTTATGACCTGTGGCTCATACCCGCATAACCTCAACTCTGGTATGCGGGTATATGAGCCACACGTGACTGAGAGAGAAGAAATAATAGAGAAGGAAAGGCAGGGAGGTTAACCAGTATAGGACAATCGGTTTGCTACCCTACACACGGGGACAGGGTGGGGAGATTAAAGATGGAGAGGAAAGAGAGGGAGAAAAAGAAAGGGTTTCATGACGTACGCGACAGGTATTTTGCGTTATTCATGTCATCACCAGTGAATAGTGTTCGTCATATACTCATCCTATGCTATGAAAATTTTGGTATATTACAACCTAGGGAGACGACTGTGAGAGCGCCCAGACGTAGTCGGCTAGATAGATAGATAGATAGATAGATAGATAGATAGATAGATAGATAGATAGATAGATAGATAGATAGATAGATAGATAGATAGATAGATAGATAGATAGATAGATAGATAGATAGATAGAAACGGCCAAAGTGCCTGAGGTCCGCTAAGAAATGATTCGCATTTAAAAGTGGCGCGCCTACTCAGTATACGTTTACGGTGCCGATCATAAGTGAGATTCGACACTCAGCGAGACGCTGGTTTGCTCCTGGAACGGCACCTGTGGCGGGAATGACTGGACGGCACAGCTGATCGGGAGAGGACTCCCCTTTTGGGCAGGCCAAGAGCTTTCTTGAGCGCAGGATCGTAGACATCATTTGATGGCGAGAAGCGCACAGAACATAGCATCGGTTTCTGTGGCTCCTTCGATCTTCTCCCGTGTAATCATGGGCACAGCGTTGAGCCATTGCGAACGACGGGGCTACTGCTCGAGGTAATCTTAACAGATTGTTGGTTTTCTACTTACTTTTATTATTTAGCCCGAACGGAGATTTGTGGCAACCATTGCGACGCAAAACAGTCGTCTGTAGTGCCCACTTTGTCAGCTGTGCACGACTTTAGGGCTGAGAGGCCTTAGGATCGGCTTTATGATGGGGCTACCTAGACGAAAAACACAGTTTCCCATGTTCCAAAACATAATTTCGGACGTACCAGCAGCGCCAGAAAACTAAGAGACGGGCGCTTCATGCGGCCTCTAGCTTTTTAGGGGCGAAGCTCCTTAAGGCGGCACCCGTTCGCCCCTCGTAGTCGTAGTCGTAGTCGTAGTAGTCGTAGTGCGTAACCAGTCTTACGCTTTGACCTCCAAGGTGGTGCCGGTGGGAGATTTTTCCTGTGCATTGTTGAACAATAAAAAATTCGCAGCGTGCGCGATAACTAAAAGCCGAATTCTTCTGTCTCTCTTTCCCCATTAGTAGCCATTGGCAGGTTCCACTAGGAAACGTTAGTAGAAGTAGAAGTGTAAGTGTTAGCTAAAAGCCGACTTCTTTTGTCTCTCATTCCCATTAGGAGCCATTGTTTACCTCCAAGGTAGTGCCTGGTGAGATTTCTCCTGTGCGTGATTAAACAATAAAAATTTAGTTCAAAACGCCGTTGATTGATGAAATAAACCAACGAAAGACGCCAGATGTTTTGTAAAAGCAAAACGAAAGAACGCCAGATGTTTCTAAAGCAAAACGAAAAGACGCCAGCTGCTTAACGAAAGACGCCAGATGTTTTCTAAAGCAATGGTTTTCTAAACAATGAAAATTCACAGCGTACATGTAAAATTAAAGTGAGCTGCAAGTCGCCATAACTCATCGAACCTTTAGTATAAACGCGCCCGATCTCACGTCGGTGATGATGTACAGGGCAGAATTCACGGAAGATTCACGGTTTACCGATGAACCTCCGCAGCTTCGCCCACTCATCATCATTCACTCCGTGGATATACTGTGATTTTTATCGTTGCTAACCTGTCATTTTAACTATCCCTGCAGCTTTCTGCTAATGCGCACAGGTCATGGGACAAACTACGCGCGAGGCTGTCGACAAATAGTAATTTCTATCGTATGCTAAGAAAAAAAATCACGCCATATCCACGAAGTGAATGATGATTGAGGAGCTTGCGCGGAGATAATCGGGTAAACCGTGAATGCTCCGCACAATTTCTCTACTGTCACATAAAGACGTCACACGTTGATATAGTAGCGATTGTGGCCAGGTTGTTGTCGAACCACAAGCGGTCGCAGACCTTGCAGCTGTGGTCACTTTCGGCGCTTGGCCGCTCCATCCCACGCCCGTACCTCTTCGAGGTTCTCTTGCCGCCGCTTCCGTGCTGCTTCAGCTTCACGGGCTTGTATCTCGGGGTCCGCACAACGCTGACGTCTCTCTGCGTCCTCACGAGCTCTCACTGCAGGGTCTTGGCGGCGAGCCCGCGATGCTGCCTTGCGATCCCTCCGCTCCGCCGCCTTGTCTTCTTCGTTCATGTGAGTAGTATTGAAGCGCACTGCCGGAGTGGAGCGAGCGCCGCATGCTACAGTTGGCTATGTTATATGCAGTTTTACCAGCGTTATTATCATCATCAAGGCTCTCCAAGGACAAGAGGAAGAAGACTTCTCTTTCGCGCGAGCGTGCGCATGCTACAGTTGGCTATGCTATATGTGGTTATCAAGGCGCTCGAAGAACAAGAGGAAGAAGATTTCTCATTCGCGCGAGTTGCGCGTAGCGGTCGCCTCTGGAACTAAGGTTACGCGTACGGCGTAGGACTTTGCCCCAGCTTAAAGGAGCACTGACACAAAAATTTTGCACCTTGTTTTTTTTTTGCAATAGATAGCTTATGATCCACTTATCACGGCTGCAAACCTCGTTTGCGGGAGTGCGCGACGGTTATTTATTTAGAGACGTTTTTAGAGCGCCCAGTCGCAGTTTCGGCTTCAAAGAGCACCGAGCTAGGCAGCTACTTCCGGCGGACGGGTAACCACAGCTGGCCACGTGAACACGCAAAATTGTGACGTAGGCGGCGCGCGAGCGTGGGTGCGGTGGGCGCCGAACCAGGTCAAGTGGCGCCAGCTATGGAGGATTACAAACAACCATCAAACGCGTAATCTATGTCCTCCGAGCATTCGGAAGTGCCCATCTCGACTCGCTAAGCTTACAGCATCGAATATTTGACTATGGCTCTCAAAAACGGCGCCGAATCGGGATGAATACATTGCTGTCGAAGCGTAAGGACATGAATCTAAAGCAAATTGAAGCATCAGTTCGGAACTTACACGTTACAGAGCGCACGGCGGCCGCTTGATAGATTCGAAGTGGACGACAACCGCTTTTGGCAGTGCTGCCATGTTTTTCGGAGGCGCGAATACCTCGCCGGCGAAGCTTGCCGTGCAAGTTGGACAGCTCTCGCGCGTGCGGCGACGGCCGACGTTCTGCGGCACCGCGCCGTTGCGGCAGGCTTGCCGATAGCGTGAGCGAGCCATAACACCTGCCAACGGGCACGACGGGTGAACAGCAGAAGAGAACACAACTAGCACACGCAAAGCCGCAGGCACGGAGGAAGAAATGGCAGGTAGCACGGCACAAGCGCAAGGGCACAACCAGCCACCAGCCTACACAAACTCGTGACGTAGGTTTGTTTACACATCCGCCGCGTTGATGTCGGCGTCGCGAAGCGCTCGCATCTCGCTCAGTCGCGCGGCATGCACTTTAAAATTGATTTTAAATATGCTGTAGGCTATATTGGCCCTTGATATTTCGTAGACGTTGTGTACGGCTCCACATACATCTATTTCGCTCATTATCTCGCCATCGAAATTTTGTGTCAGTGCTCCTTTAAGAACCTGGCGAACCAGCTCCTAAAAGTTTGCTCGCCCCTAAACGAACGTCGTACTCCGCGCTGCTCATTTGTGCAGCACATTTTCCGAATATTTCCGACGGACCGACGGCAGCGTGTAGTCCTTATCTCACGCAGTAAACGTGATTAGTGGCATACAAATCGCCACGCCGAAGCGAACTACTTCATCTGAAGTATTCCTGAACATTTGCTATTCCTCCGTAGCCAGAAAAACGCCAGGCCTGCGCTGAAACCGGAGCACAGTCACAGCGAAAGCTGGAAGAGCGGCGTTTCTAGAGCCCGTTAAGCTCACTCGGGGCTACAATACAAGTACACTAGAAAGCTACCCACTACGCCATAAATCACAATTTTTGTGAAGTTGGGAAGCACCTACTAAGCCATTATTCGTCATTATGCGGAGAAGCGAGGCACCAGCTACACGTCTGTAAGGCATTATGTGCCCTTTGTTGACGCGACGACTGATGACGTTGAAGAATTATGGCTCAGCCCTTTGTAATGGGTTGGAATCTTTAAACGGCCCACCAGTTATGTAATTTGCATTGGGTGACGCCCGGTCGCTAATTCCCTCGTCTGTGATGCTGTATAACATACGTTGACGTGGAAGAGAGACGGGGGGGGGCGAAGAACTTTACTGTGACCCTGAGGAGAGAGAGAGAGAAAGAGCAGAGGAAGGCAGGGAAATGGATTATGCGCTTATCGGCTTCCTTGGCAACCAATACAAGTGCACTTGCGTGGAACCCACATACTATAAATCATTGTAATTTTACTGAGACCCCGAGGAAGTGGATCATGCGCCTATGGGCTTCCTTGGCAACCAATACAAGCGCACTCGCGAGGAACCCACTACGCTATAAATCATTGTAATTTTTGAGAAGTAGGGCAGCAGACACTGTGCCATTTTTCGTTATTCTACGGAGAGCGTTGGTACCTGCTAAACGCATGTAAGGCATTATGCGCACTTTGTTGACGCTGTGCCTGATGACGATGAAGAATTATGGCAGAGCCCTTTGTAATGGGTTGGAAGCATTCAACAGCCTACTCGTTGCGCAATTCGCATTGTGTGACGCCTGGTTACAGAATTCGCGTTGTGCGACGCTTGGTGCTTATTCTACTCTTCTACCACGCTATATTGCATATGCTAATGTGGTTCCTTCCCGACATGAAGCCTGTATAGGACCTTTTTGCAAAACAGTTCCAAGCACCGGAATGGCTCAGAGGTTGAATACTGGGCTCCCTCGCAGAGGGCCCAGGTTCGAACCTCGTTCCATCCTGGAAGTTTTTTCTTATGTTTTTTTCTTATTTCGAGCAATAGTGGTTACGGACACCGGCGGCGGCGGACAACTACGAGTTTGGTTCATTTGGTTCAAAGCATGTTTGGCTCGTTTTGCGTTGCCATTTTCACGCACCGACCTTGATTGCACACAACTTTGTGCTACGCGCCGGGAGGGGAACAGGGACAAAATGCGCGAAGTGGCCGCATTGGCGCTGCTCACTCGGAGAACGTAGAGTTACTGTATATGGTACCTTTAGGTAGCAGAGTTGCGCATCGGTCTTCCAAACGCCGCTAGCAACCATGAATTGCGGAGAAGCTGCCGCTCGGGCCAATTTTTGTATTTCTCGACGCCGCCGCGGCACCGAACTGAATTAACACTTGTCATCGACAGCTAATGTTTATCGCTGGCCTTCGACACGCCTGACATATTAGTCGGCGACACGGTACGCATGTCGCCTGCAAAAACGAAGTGCGACTACACCGCATAGCTGTGGTTGCAAGCCGGACCTATGCGCAACACTGCTACCTAAAGGTAGCGTATACAGTAACTCTAGGAGTTACTATATACGCGCCATCAACTGAGCGCACGAGGCCTGTAGGTGGCAGCGCCGTAGCCGCGTTAGTGGGGATAGCCGGTCGGCGGCGCTATACCAAAGGATCAGGCAGGATTTCGTACAGGCTTCTCAACAATAGACCATATTAATACTATCAATCAGGTGATAGAGCAATGCGCGGAATACGACTGTAGCGCCACCGACATCGACGGGATGGCGCAGTGAAGAAAGAAGTAAGGTCCCTAGATAAAACAAGTTTTCAAGGTAGCGACACCCTTCCTTTTCCTCCTCGCTTATTTGCCTGGAGCGCCCCCAAGAAGGGTCAAAGCGTGCATAAAAAAGGGAATGTCTGTGTTCAGTTATTACGGCGGATAGAAATATTTATAGCAAATGAAAAGTAAATGAGACGTAGGATAAAATGTTACTTAGTTGAATATAAGCGGTACAACATAAGAAGAAGCGTGATGTGTGTTACCCAACTGGCAACGTTGTTATAGTTTTATATTTCACACCATTATCCATGGCGTCTCGCATCGTACCGATTCGTACGTCGTAGTTCGTCCCGGTTCCTCCAGTTCTGCGAATGTGTTTTGCTCGTGAATATGATGTGGCACAGTTAACGTGCTTCTTGCTGGATCCTGTGATCCTGACTGACCACAGGGCAGCACCTTGTTGTGACGTTGTGACGAGTGATCATAGCCGCTTGTGCGCACACAGGCAAAAACCGTGGCCAGACTAGAACGAACGCTTGACTAGCAGCATTGCGATGACAGTTTTTTCTGGAAAAATACATCCATTTTCGCAATCATGATGCCAGGCAATCGTGGTGCATGTTTTATTATCTGGGTGACTACGGAAGAGACCGCGGCACCGCAATGCGGGTGCACGCAACTTAACGACAAGTGGGGTTCTACCAGTTTGGTGTCCCGAAGTGATGAACATTGCGACTATGTCGTCGCCCTACCATCAGCGGCAAGTACCAGAAACAGACTTAAAAAGCGTTGGCACAGCGTCGCGTTTGAGCCTGTTTACGCCGCGTTCAAGAGCAAGTGACTCGAACTGGTCTGGCATGAAATGTCCCTGAAAGTGCAGCCACTTCAGCTGTATTCAACTGTACGTGCATACGCACAAATATTTGTAACGAATTTCACGTACTAGACGCGCGTTAGACGCGCGTTCTGTAGCGTTTCAACAAAAAGCGACAAAACTCGCCTCGCAAAGCCGCGTCTACGGCGTTGCACGGAAGTCCTCGCGTCAAATGTTTTGTAGCCACACTTCGCGGCGTGCCCTATTCCGGATACCACGAGGTATGTTGTAGAGGGAAAAACCGCCTTCTGTTTTGTTGCTGCAGCCGACAGCACAGTACTTGACATATTCAAAATTCACGGCGAAGCATGTTCGGCCGACTCGGCGCCAACTGGAACGCTCCTCTTCTACAGCTTGTCTTGGATACGATTTCGTCTTTCGTCGCGGCAAGAATCCGACTGGAACCATATGCACATGCGCACTCGTTTTGAACCTTTTGCTTTATAATAAATATCACCACCATCCACTAACAGCATCACGTGCAACGAATTCACCAATCAAAGACGCAAATGATGGAGAAAAGGAGGGGTAGGCGCGAGAGTGAGGAGGAAGGCGCAATGAGCAATGAGTGTCGCTACCTTGAAAACTTTTTTATCTAGGGACCTTAGAAAGAAGAGGTACGACGTGACCTCGTGCGGCGCGGCAGCAAGGCTGGCGCGAGGGGCAGGAAAATAAAGAAAAAGTTAGTTGGTTTTAGGCTTCGGCGCTAGACGGACGTGCCGAGTCGTTTTCTTATGTGTGCTCTACAAATTGGTGACCCGGACGTGATTCGAACACGCAACTACTACCGATCTCTGAACACTAAGACAATTCCGGATCGGTACCCGTTACCCAACATACAGGATTTCACTGCCGCTCTGCACGGCGCCAACATCTTTTCGAAGATTTACCTTGTCCGCGCCTACCACCAAATTCCCATGGCCGAATCAGACATACCCAAGACGGCTATTACAACACCATTCGGACTCTTCGAGTTTTTGCGAATGCCGTTCGGTCTCAGGAATGCCGCTCAGTCCTTTCAACGTTTCATTGACACAGTCACGCGTGGTCTACCCTTTGTTTTCGCCTACGTGGACGACTTGTTGGTGGCCAGCAAATCTGTGGAAGAGCATTTACACCACCTTCGTTGTCTGCTACAACGACTATCTGACCACGGCATCGTCATCAACGCCTCGAAAAGCGAGTTTGGTGTCACTAGCTTAGTCTTTCTCGGACATCACCTGGACACCAGTGGCATCCGCCCACTTTCATCAAAAATCGAAGCAGTCCAGAGCTTCCCTAGGCCCACAACGATCACGAAGCTGCGGCAATTCCTCGGCATGGTTAACTTTTACCGCCGCTTTATCAAGAACTGTGCCGATATAGTGGCGCCTTTGGACCGTCTGCTTACCAGCAAGAACAAGACGTCCTTACTACCTTGGGACTCCACTGCTGAAGACGCCTTTATCAAGATCAAGGCCGCGCTCGCCAACGCTGCCTTTCTTGCCCACCCCAACCCCACGGCATCTCTAGCCCTCATGAGTGACGCGTCTAGCACAGCCGTGGGAGCGGTTCTCCAGCAGCGTGTTGACAACTCATGGCAACCATTAGCCTTTTTCTCCAAGAAACTCAGCCCAACACAAGCTCGTTACAGCACCTTCGGTCGAGAGTTACTTGGAATTTACCTCGCCATCCGACACTTTCGCCATATCGTCGAAGGTCGACCATTTACAATTTTCATGGACCACAAGCCGTTGACATATGCGCTTTGCAGAGAGTCGTCGACGCACACGCCACGAGAAATCCGCCATCTCTTGTTTATATCTGAATTCTCCACCGACATCCGACACGTCAGCGGCAACCAGAACATACCCGCTGACACTCTCAGCCGCGTGGACGCCGTGACATCACCTGCAACTCCTGCGCCACTGGATGTGCCGACGCTCGCAGCACACCAAGCTAATGATCCCGAGCTCATACAACTGCGCTCATCTAAAACAGCACTGCCATTGCACGATATTGCCACGCCCGCTTCTTCTTTTATTTTGATGTGTTCGAGTTTGACCAGCAAGGACAGTTATCAACGCTCGACGCTGGCCCCGAAGCAGTGTTCGAGAAGCTTCACGATTTTGGTAGATCGTTCTGTTAAGATTGCGCGCCGCACGCGAATGTTCCAGCTTTGTCGAGAGATAACACCGCCACCAGTGATATCGCTGGAAAGTTCCATAGCGCCTGTATAAAAGCCGACGCGCTAGACCGCTTGTCAGTTGATCGACGGACGACGCCCTGTTCGCCGCTATCATTGTAGAGCGTGTATTGCTGTATTGCTAGTTCTCATTTTCCGGCCACAAGTTCGGCCAAATAAACAGTTTCATCCTACAAACGCCGACTGCTGTCTTCGTCGACGTCACGACCACGTGACATCTGGTGGAGGTGCTGCTTCATGATCCGGACGCCACCGCGGAGCGCTGACCCAAGCCCAAGCCGCGACGAGGACGACGGCAAGGAAGTCCCGGATCGTCGAACAAGCCGCAGACAGAAGGGACTGCAGCCAGAGCACGGGCTCCTTCCCGAAAAACCCAGGCAGCCGCAGATCTCAACATCGACCACAGCGACGATGACCGACCACGTGAAGCCTGCGCCAATCCTTTTTCGCCAGCCCAAGGAGCCGCCAACCTTCCGCGGATCGTCGTTCGAAGACCCGGAAAGCTGGCTCGAAGCCTACGACCGAGTCGCCCTTTTCAATTCCTGGACCAGTGAAGACAAGCTACAGCATGTCTTCTTCGCCTTGGAGGACGCAGCTAGAACATGGTTCGAGAACCAAGAGCGAACCCTGACAACATGGGACGTTTTTCGCAGCAGGTTCCTGGCAACATTCACCAGCGTTGTCCGCAAGGAAAGGGCCGAGGCTCTGCTCGAAACCCGTGTGCAGCTGCCAAACGAAAACGTGGCACTCTTCACAGAAGAAATGACGAGACTGTTCCGCCACGCAGACCCTGAGATGCCCGAGGAGAAGAAAGTTCGCTTCCTCATGCGAGGAATCAAGCAGGAGCTGTTCGCGGGACTAATCAGAAACCCACCCAAGACCATCCAAGAATTCCTCGGGGAGGCAACAACAATCGAGAAGACGCTCGAGATGCGCACTCGGCAGTACAATCGCCGCGCATTCCAAGACAGCGCAGGAGCTCATGCCCTCGGCTCCGACGACTTGCGCGAAACGATCCGAGCCATCGTGCGAGAGGAGCTGCGCGAGCTCGCACCTTTTGCACAGCCCGAAGTGACGTCGATTGCGGACGTTGTACGCGAGGAAATCCAACAATCACTGGGTGTTCCTCAACCGGCACCGCCGCAGCTGCAAGCAATGAGCTATGCTGCTGCAGCCCGACGCAACGCCCTCCCTCCTCGCCCACGTCAAGACGCCGCGCCGCCCCAGCAGTTCCGCCGCCAGGCACCACCGCCGCCACCACCGACGTCATACCGCCCGCCAGCGGCTCAGCGATACACGCCGAGGAAGACCGGCGTTTGGCGCGCCCCCGAACATCGTCCACTCTGCTACCACTGCGGAGAAGCTGGCCACACCTACCGCCGCTGCCAGTATCGACGGATGGGACTGCGCGGGTTCGCCATCGACGCGCCGCGTCCACAGCAGGGTGAACGACCACGTGACATCGCCGACTATCTGGCAGGAGCGCAGTGGACCCCCCGAGGACCTTCCCGATCGCCGTCGCCAGGCCGCTACGCCTCTCCCCAACGCCGCCAGTATACTGGCCCCTTCCGGGGCCGGTCGCCTAGCCCGTATCCGGAAAACTAAGGGCAGCAACCGATGGAGGTACGGTTGCTGTACGACGAAACATCGAAGATCCTCCGCCGCCGACGACGACGCCACGACGAAACCTTGAAGACCCGACGCGAACCAGACAGCGCCCTGACGACGAAGCCTCGCGGACCGAAGTGGACCTGACAACGCAACGGGGAAGCAGCGGAACAAACCGACGTAGCCGTGACCCGACGCCACGACCTAACTGCAATGCAAGACGACGAACTAGCGACCTCGACGTCCTTATCGACGGCCACGACGTCACAGCTCTCGTCGACACCGGAGCCGACTATTCTGTCATCAGTGGACCGTTCGCCGCGAAGCTGAAGAAAGGACAGCCTGGGAAGGCCCCGAAATCCGGACAGCTGGAGGTCATCTAGTAACACCGGAGGGAATCTGCACAGCGAGACTCACCATTAACAACCGGATTTATCCCGCGAACTTCGTAGTCCTGCAGCGTTGCTCGAGAGAGGTCATCCTTGGTATGGACTTCTTAAGCCTTCATGGTGCAGTCATCGATCTGAGATCCAAGTCGATAACACTATCCACAGAAAAAGCACTACCGCCCTACACGCCGCCAGAAAAACACGCCTTGAATGTTCTGGAAGACCAGGTCACCATTCCCCCTCGCTCCAGCGTCATCATTTCCGTCGGCACTCAGAAATCAGCAGACATGGAAGGCGTCGTCGAGGGCGATCAGCACCTGCTTCTGAACCGTCAGATTTGCGTCGCAAGAGGCATAGCCGAGCTGCACGATGGCAAAGGAAAGGCAGTGCTGACAAACTTCAGCCACGAATATAGGCACCTAAACATTGGTACGACGGTCGCCTACATCGACGAATTCGTGGAGGCCAGCAATGCTTTCGCCTTCTTCGATGCTACTGAACCTGCTTCGAAGGATCGAGATCCCCAAACAGATTTCGACGTCAACCCGAGCCTCCCGAAGCACAAGCAAGACCAGCTTCAAGCCCTGCTCCTGAAATTCAAGGACTGCTTTTCGTCGTCGTCAAGAATTCGACAGACCCCAGTCGCGAAACATCGCATCATAACAGAAGAAGGTGCCCAACCAATCCGACAGAGCCCGTACCGAGTTTCGACGCGAGAACGCGAGGCTGTTAAGAAACAGGTCGACGAAATGCTACGCGACGACATCATCCAGCCGTCGAAGAGTCCGTGGGCATCCCCGGTGGTGCTAGTGAAGAAGAAGGATGGAACTCTACGTTTTTGCGTCGATTATCGTCGCCTGAACAAAGTCACGAAGAAGGACGTGTATCCCCTTCCCCGGATAGACGACACCCTGGATCGATTACACAACGCAAAGTACTTTTCGTCGATGGACCTCAAGACCGGTTACTGGCAATTAGAAGTCGACGAGAGAGACCGAGAAAAGACTGCTTTTATAACACCAGACGGCCTGTTCGAGTTCAAGGTCATGCCCTTTGGTCTTTGCTCGGCACCTGCGACTTTTCAACGAGTTATGGATACAGTACTGGCCGGCTTGAAGTGGCAGACGTGTCTCGTGTACTTGGACGACGTCGTTGTGTTTTCCTCAAACTTCGACGAACACCTTCGGCGCCTTGAAGTTGTACTTCAAGCAATCAAGACCTCCGGACTCACCTTGAAGCCTGAAAAGTGCCGCTTCGCGTACGATGAGCTCTTGTTCTTGGGTCACGTGATCAGCAAGGATGGTGTTCGCCCGGACCCGCGGAAAACAGCTGCCATCGCTGACTTCCCGACGCCCACCGACAAGAAGGCCGTACGCCGTTTTCTCGGCTTGTGCGCCTATTACAGACGTCTCGTCAAGGAATTTTCACGGATCGCCGAGCCACTGACGCAACTCACGAAGGCCGACGTCGAATTCAGGTGGGAAACGTCGCAAGTTCAAGTATTTCAAGAACTGAAACGACGCCTGCAGACGCCTCCCATACTTGCCCATTTCGACGAATACGCCGATACGGAAATCCACACCGATGCAAGCAGCGTAGGACTCGGCGCCGTCCTTGTGCAAAAGACCGACGGATTCGAAAGGGTCATCAGTTATGCTAGCCGGTCGCTATCAAAGGCAGAAATCAACTACTCCACAACAGAAAAGGAGTGCCTGGCCATCATCTGGGCTACATCGAAGTTTCGCCCCTACCTCTACGGCCGTCCCTTCAAAGTTGTGAGCGACCACCACGCCTTGTGTTGGCTAGCTAACTTGAAGGACCCTTCAGGTCGCCTCGCACGGTGGAGCCTACGACTTCAAGAATTTGACATAACCGTCGTTTACAAGTCCGGAAGAAAACACTCCGACGCCGACTGCCTGTCCCGCGCCCCCGTCGACCCACCGCCGCAGGACGACATGGAGGATGACTGCTTCTTGGGAACCATAAGTGCCGAAGACTTCGCCGAACGACAGTGAGCGGACCCAGAACTCAGGGGCCTTGTGGAATACCTCGAGGACAGGACCACCGTTGTTCCCAAGGTATTCACGCGAGGACTGACGTCGTTTTTCTTGCGCAACGGTGTTCTCCTTAAGAAGAACTTCTCGCCGCTTCGAGCCGATTCCCTTCTCGTAGTGCCCTCGACATTGCGACCAGAGGTCCTCCAGGCTCTGCATGACGACCCGACGTCTGGACACCTGGGTGTTGCTCGCACGCTCGCAAGAATACAGGAAAAGTACTACTGGCCGCGCCTTGTCGCCGACGTAACTCGCTACGTCAAGACCTGCCGGGACTGTCAGCGACGCAAGACACCGCCGACTAGGCCAGCCGGACTTCTGCAGCCTATCGAGCCACCTCGACGGCCGTTCCAGCAAATTGGGATGGACTTACTGGGGCCGTTCCCGACGTCCAGTACCGGAAACAAATGGATCGTCGTAGCTACCGACTACCTCACCCGCTACGCCGAGACAAGGGCCCTACCCAGAGGCAGTGCCGCCGAGGTAGCGAAGTTCTTCGTTGAGAACATCCTCCTGCGTCATGGCGCCCCAGAGGTCCTCATCACCGACAGAGGTACGGCGTTTACTGCTGACCGGACCACAGCGTACCATCCACAGACCAATGGCCTCACCGAGCGGCTAAACAAGACCATCGCCGACATGCTGGCCATGTATGTCGACGTCGAACACAAGACGTGGGATGCCATCCTTCCGTATGTGACCTTCGCATACAACACGGCCATGCAAGAAACGACGCAAATGACGCCGTACAAGCTGGTCTACGGAAGGAGCCCGGCAACGACGCTCGACGCAATACTACCAACCGCCACCGACGAAGACGACCTCGACTTTGCCGCCTATTTGCAACGCGCCGAAGAAGCTCGACAGCTCGCCCGCCTGCGCATCAAGAACCAGCAGAGGGTCGACAGCCGTCACTATAATCTTCGACGACGCCACATGGAGTACCAACCCGGTGACCGTGTGTGGGTCTGGACGCCGATACGCCGACGTGGGCTCAGTGAAAAACTTCTTCGGCGATACTTCGGGCCATACAAGGTTCTTCGACGTCACGGCGCTCTTGACTACGAGGTCGTCCCGGATGGCATTACGAACTCCCAGCGACGCCGCGCACGACCCGAAGTCGTCCATGTCGTGCGCCTTAAGCCGTTTTTTGCGCGTTAGCGAACCTAGGGACTCTACTTTTTCCTTTGTTATTGTAATTTATTTGTGTATGCACTTGTTTTTTCTTTCCATGTTCTGTTGCAAGCATCGGGACGATGCTCTTTCAGAGGGGGGCAATGCCACGCCCGCTTCTTCTTTTATTTTGATGTGTTCGAGTTTGACCAGCAAGGACGGTTATCAACGCTCGACGCTGGCCCCGAAGCAGTGTTCGAGAAGCTTCACGATTTTGGTAGATCGTTCTGTTAAGATTGCGCGCCGCACGCGAATGTTCCAGCTTTGTCGAGAGATAACACCGCCACCAGTGATATCGCTGGAAAGTTCCATAGCGCCTGTATAAAAGCCGACGCGCTTGACCGCTTGTCAGTTGATCGACGGACGACGCCCTGTTCGCCGCTATCATTGTACAGCGTGTATTGCTGTATTGCTAGTTCTCATTTTCCGGCCACAAGTTCGGCCAAATAAACAGTTTCATCCTGCAAACGCCGACTGCTGTCTTCGTCGACGTCACGACCACGTGACAATATCCTGCTTGATGGCGCCAACCTCGCCTGTGACACTTCTACAGGCACACCCAGACCATTTGTCCCTCGCACGTTACGCAAGCAGCTTTTCGACACGCTGCACCAGCTCGCTCACCCCGGCGTTCGTGCCTCGCAACGCATTGTTTCATCGCGTTACGTATGGCCCCGGATGAACGCGGACGTACGCGACTGGGTACGTGCATGTACACCCTGCCAACGTGCCAAAGTCCACAGGTACCCTGTTCCCCCAACACGCCAGTTTCTCCAGCCTGACCATCGTTTCGATATTGTCCACATCGACATCGTCGGACCACTACCACCGTGTGACGGATTTCGCTACCTGCTCACAGCTGTCGACAGATTTACTCGATGGCCAGAAGCGACCCCGCTTCCAGACAGCTCTGCTGCAACCGTCGCAGCAGTATCGTCACAACATGGGTTGCCCGCTTCGGATGCCCTACCAAGATCGTGACTGACAGAGGACAGCAATTCGAGTCTGCCCTCTTTCACGAACTCCTACGCTTGCTTGGCACGCATCGTCTTCGCACGGCTGCCTACCACCCCCAGACCAATGGCCTCGTATAACGCTTCCACCGACAGCTCAAGGCAGCACTGATGGCCCATGGCACGCCATCGCAATGTGTTCAACGTCTGCCACTGGTACTTCTGGGTATCCGCTGCGCCTTGAAATCGGACTTCGGGTGCTCGAGCGCGGAGCTCGTCTACGGCACTCCGCTCCGTCTGCCCTGCGACTTTTTCTCCCCAGAACCACCCTCGGCAGCTCTGTCTACTCACGAATACGTACACCTTCCTAGGGACCTCTTCCGGGATCTTAAACCCTGTCCGACACGTCCTCCTCCAGACCGCACACCATACATTACATCCGACCTGACCAATGCAACCCACGTTTTCGTGCGCTTTGGACCTCTTCGGCCTGCTCTCCACCCACACTACCTCGGGCCCTTTCCGGTACTGGAGAAACGCGAGTCGACATATGTCGTAGATGTTCATGGCAAACCTGACACCATCGCTCTGGAGCGCCTGAAGCCAGCCTACTGTGAGACGACTCCCACAGTCGCCTGGTTCAATCCAGTTCCACATGTCTCCGTTGCCGTCGCTGCGGACACTACTTCAATCCGCAGAGTTTCTTGGAAGTGCTGATTTCGTTCGCAGACCATGCTGCTCTCTAGGGGAAGGAGCTATGTAGCGCCACTGACATCGACGGGATGGCGCAGTGAAGAAAGAAGAGGTACGACGTGACCTCGTGCGGCGCGGCAGCAAGGCTGGCGCGAGGGGCAGGAAAATAAAGAAAAAGTTAGTTGGTTTTAGGCTTCGGCGCTAGACGGACGTGTCGAGTCGTTTTCTTATGTGTGCTCTACACAACCAACCCCTATACATAGCCTTCATAGATTACGAGAAGGCATTCGATTCGGTGGAGACGTCAGCAGTCATGCGGGCACTGCGGAATCAGGGCATCGACGAAGCCTATGTAAACATAATGGAAAAAATCTACAGCGGATCCACAGCCACTATAGTCCTCCATAAAGAAAGCGACAGAATCCCAATAAAAAAGGGCGTACGACAGGGAGACTCGATCTCTCCAATGCTATTCACCGCGTGTTTACAGGAGGTTTTCAGGGCCCTAGACTGGGAAGAAGTAGGGATAAGAGTTAATGGAGAGTATCTCAGTAACCTGCGATTGGCTGATCACATTGCATTGATGAGTAACGCGGGAGACGAATTACAGGTCATGATTACTGAACTGGATACGGAAAGTAGAAGAGTGGGTCTGAAAATTAATATGCATAAAACTAAAGTAATGCGTAACAATCTCGGCAGAGAACAGCGCTTTGCGATAGGGGGCAAGACACTGGAAGTTGTAAAGGAGTACGTCTACATAGGACAGGTAGTAACCGCGGAGCCGAACCACGAGAGTGAAATAACTAAAAGAATAAGGATGGGATGGGGCTCATTCGGCAAGCACTATCAAATCATGAATGGTAGTCTACTACTATCCCTCAAGAGGAAGGTATATAACAGCTGCATCTTACCGGTACTTACCTACGGAGCAGAAACCTGGAGACTTACAAAGAGGGTTCAACTTAAATTGAGGACGACGCAGCGGGCGATGGAAAGGAAAATGCTAGGTGTAACCTTAAGAGACAGGAAAAGAGCAGAGTGGGTCAGGGAACAAACGGGGGTTAAGGACATCATAGTTGAAATCAAGAAGAAGAAATGGATATGGGCCGGGCACGTAGCACGTCGGTAGGATAACCGGTGGTCATTAAGGGTAACTGACTGGATTCCAAGAGATGGCAAACGCGTGACGGGGCGACAGAAAATTAGGTGGGTAGATGAGATTAAGAAGTTTGCAGGTATAACGTGGCAGCAGAAAGCACAGGACCGGGTTGATTGGCGGAACATGGGAGAGGCCTTTGCCCTGCAGTGGGCGTAGACAGGCTGATGATGATGATGAAAGCTCGTTGACTGCAGGCTAATGGTGAGACATATGCCCTCCATTGCCACGATAGTGCAGGAAGTCGAACTAACCTTCCTATTACGTGTGAGAGAAGCGCCATATGCCAATCAATGGGGTACTGGCGTTCGGTCACAGTCGTGTTTTGCATTGCGCTCGATGTTTTTCCTTGCTTTATTTGTACGTGTTTAACTTGAACTGGTCCCCAAAATGGTTAATGTACATCGCCTCCGCTAGTTCACGTGCCACCTTGTCTTTGCTTCAGCATCCTGTCCTTGTCGCTTTTTGAAAACGAGTTTGCCTTCCTATCGGACAGGTTGTCATGATAGGTCAATGTTCATTTTCTTGTTGGTATGTGTTTTACGCATGCGTGAGGGTTTCAGAAGTGAGCGTCGATTTAATAAAGGTCAGTTGCGAGTGTGCGCTTGTCCGTGTTACTTCTTCGTCCATGTTCTTGTTTTGCGCCAATGATTTTCCAACCAGCTATGCACCAACTAGCCCGACAGCATGCGTTATTGAGCTATCTTTCATCCACGCGCCGCTAGGTGCCGACTCTGCTCGATCTCGCGGCCAATAGGGAACTCAGGCTCAGGTTTATGGCGTGACGACAGCGCCACGCTTCGGCTCTGATGAGAAGCTCTGGCGAAACTGGGGGCAGGTGCAGCCGACTCGGCCTGTTTGCCGGCAGCGAGAACACGCACGCGCGCGCGTTGTTCAGTCGGTGCGGAAAACTGGGGCGCCGTTCCGACAGCAACGTAAATGTAACTGGTAGCGAAGCTTCCCTAGAAGCCCATACGTTCAGAAAACGGTGGCTCATCAGCTGCTCATGGGGCTTAGCGCCATCTGTGTGAGGAGGGAACACTTCAGGCGGAATGAAAAATAAAGCGGATGTGACGCAATATCCGGTAAACAAGTGCCGTCATTTTGTTGGCACTAGCGCGAAATTTGACCTCAAAATAGTTTTTTTGACCCCTGATCGCTAAGGTCTCGTGCTACGGCGAGCCGGCAAGTCCTTGACGAGTGCGCTATCGACTCGTGACTAATAAGTGGTGGTTAAGTTTGCCGCCGTTTAATTCGCCTTGATTCGACCAGGAAACCTAATTCTTGAAGCTTTTATTCTGCGTTCCTGTAATCTAGAGCGTGATTAAAGTCAGCAGCAGCGTACCTCTCATGCTTGCAGCGTTGCTTACTTGCTTCGCACATGCACAGGGGCCTTAAAGGACGCATTGCTTGTGGGCTTCAGTTCTAAAGAGAACTGACGCCTCGTCACGACAAAATGATGGCATTTCATTTTTATTCAATGGTCACAATAACGCAATTTTATCACACCCTACGCAATGAGAAACAAGTATTGTATTAAGTACAAAAAGTGCGTACACTACGTGCACTATGTTTTGCCTTATGATCCGGTAAATTAACCTTACGTGTAACGTATGCAGTCATGCGAATTTTAGCGCCACAGATAACTTAGCGATCTCCTCACCGATAACAGGAAATATAGTAAGCACTGCGTGTTCACGAAGGAAACCGGGCTGCAGGAATACTGATCCATGAAAATACAGAAAGCGCACTACTCCGAATCGTTGCCCCGGTGTCCTATCTAGAAGGGATGGGTCGCCAGGCGTGCGCGCGTTGATGTTGAAAAAAAGGCTCTGAAATGTAATAATGGGCCCTCGACACGCATGGTATCTTAGCTAGAACACTAATGCCTAGTAAATAACGTAGAAATATAACGTGTCCTGGAACCGAATGCGAAACCAAAGTGGTAATTCTGGCGAGTTTGTTACGCATACCTAATAAAGCTAGCGCCAGGACTGAGCAAAGATACCTTGAAATTGTATCGCGATACGGTACAAGATACTCGGGAAAGAACTACTTGCAATAGAGATAAAGAATACTTCCGGAATTACTGTGTCCGATACGACACTTCCCAATTGTATCTTAACATACTTCAATACATTTGCAAATTTGTTATTATAGATCTATATATATAATAAAGCAGCAAATGCTTATTTACGAGAATGATTGCTCGAAGTTTTCCTAACTGCGAAAAGCTAATTTGTTTAATTGAACAAAATATCTGTTGGTATGCCAAGAGTTCGGTCGCTCTTGCTCAAAGTATATTACTTTCATTCTGAAACAACATATTGGGATTGCTTTAGCGGCTTAACATGACAGCTCTTTATGCTCTGCGTTGTCAGTGGTTATTGCTTTGCACTGTTGTAACTGATGCGAGTCGCTGCTCTACTTGCCTACCAGCTACCGGGTTGGCATCAACTTACAACAATGTCAATAGCAAGCCATCGCAGAATGGCTCAAATACTGCTGTGCACTCTTACCTTGCCGGTAAACATATTACAGTTTTCGCAAAACCAGGGCACCCGACAGGTGTAGAGCAGCAATAACGCTGGTAGCGATATTGTGTCTTTTTTTTTACGTATCGTGTTTACGTTGACTGACTTTTCATATTCTACTTATCGTATTCTCACACTTATCAAATGACTTTTCATATTCTACTTATCACCTGGCGTAGAGCCCTCGCTAGACGTGCTTCGAGCGAAAAAAGCGGCGCGCGGACCGCCAGCCTACCGCTTCTCAGGGACGATGGCGTTGCCTTGCCGTGCGCGGCCGTCAGAAATACTGACGCACTGTGATGCCGATGCCTATAGCTGCGGCCGCTCATTCCCCACTGTACACCCACAGGTTGTTTCTCTCGAAGCACGTCGGAGAGCGCTGCCGTAAGGCAGCGCACGAAAGCAGTCACGTGGTGATGTTACGCAGGGTTTATTTAAACGCCGGAAAAAAAAATCACCCCGTAGCATGTAGGTTGCCAAAAAATCGAATCGGTCGTTTTCAAGTGCCCTCTACAACGTAACGAAACACACTTGGTCCTATAGTGAATATTAAAAATGTTGTATAATTGATCTTAGATAATTAATCAATAAACCGCAATATAAAAAATACCCTGACGAGTGCCACATGACGGAATACCATGTCGTTGGTTTCATTCAGGTGACGTTAACAACATTTTGTTAATATTTGGTTCTATTTACGTGAAACACACTGTATCAACGCGATACAGGCGACATCCCTGAAAGCTATATCTATTGAGCGTGATACGTAGTCACCTTAGATGTCTAGGTCAGACAATACAAAACTGAGGGTCTATGGAAAATATCATAAGACGGCCCGTGGGCACGCTCATGAGGGAGATGTAGTACTTGGTTTTATGTTTCTCAAATCCCCCTCCTAACATCTTGAAGACGTTTTGTTGTAATTTACAGTTTCGCTAATCAATTTCTCTATTTCACTAAGTCGTAAACAGAATTTTTGTTACTGTATACTCCAGGCACGGCAAGATTATTTTACCTTTGACCTCAACATGGCCTTGACATAGCAGGAAACTCAAATTGAATGTGGATATGTAAATAGTAGGACTGACGCACACAGTTAAATATTACGAATGAAGCAGAGAACCTACTTAAGCAGCAGGTTACAAAAACATATTGCAGAAAACAGATGGAAAAAACTGTACATGAACTGGTACAACCCATCACGGGAAAGAAGAAACGGCCGAGCCGGCCAGATGAAAGGACAGAGCGCTATGCCTATTCGTCTGGCCGGCCCGGCCGTTTCCTTTGAGGCACTGTACCTTTTCAAGTACGGCAAACAAACTCACCTCATCTTCAACGCTTGTCGAAAAATTATACAGATGTCTTCGTAATGTATGTGACACAAAAAGAGGGCAACGAAGAAAGCACTTGTGCCAACATTCAAATTATGATTAAAAGAACTCCTTGGATAACTTAGCAGGAAGAAACGAAGATACACCACGCCAATGTATCTTCTGTTACGTAAATGATTGTTATGTTGAATATAGCATCGGCATCGGTTGTGTGACGACTGCGAGAATCTCATTTGCATGTAAGTCAACCTTAGCGTGTATAAGTCAAGCTTGCATTAACGAGATCTTTCAAATCGCTTGCGTGAGAAAGCCGCGAGACGCAAAGCAACCCCATTATTGCATTGTTAAGACTTCGCAACTAGGCACCACGCAAGCGATTTTGATAGCGACACTATAGCGGCATCAGAATTTGCGCGATAGAAGCCGCACTCATTGGACTATGTAGGACACCACAGCGGCTACGAACAAGTGTCATGGCACCGAAAAAAAAAACTGAAAAAGAAGAAAATATTAAGGAAATGAAGGTCGGCTGGGCGTAGACTTTCGCGCGCTTGTTTTGTCGAGATAGTGCGAGCACCGCCACGCGACGCGCAGACCTCATCCCCTGCCCTCGCAGGAAGACACTGGCGGTAAGATAAAAAGAATGTCACTGTGTTCAGGTGGCTTAGTGTGTTCAGGTGGCTTACTATCAGCTTGAGAAGCGGAGTTCAGCCAACGTTTATTATTTCGCACGGTGGGGTTTCTATAGCAGTATCTTGTGTCTTAAAATACACGATACATTATTGAATGTATCGGAAATACAGATACAAATACAGTGAAACCTCGGTGATACAAATCTCACGGGACCACCAAAAATATTCGTATCATCCGAAATTCGTATCACCAGAAAGCATGGAAAATTAGCATGCGACAAAAGAAAGCTGCTGTAAATTTTCATTTATTGTTTTTTTCATGGCCGCAGCAACGTCAGGAAGAACCCTGAATGATTGTCAGTTAAGTTTTTAGATGTCGGCAATCATACCAGCACTCGTAAATACAGTGAATCCTCGGTGATACGAATCTCACGGGACCACCAAAACGTCAGGAAGAAGGCTGAATGATTGTCAGCTAAGTTTTTAGATGTCGACAATCATACCAGCACTCATAAATATACGGCTCGTACGCGCGTACTTAATGAACCAGGTGCGTTCTGACCCGCGACAGCAGTAGCCCCTTCCAAATTTTAGTATGTTTTTTTGCATAACACCGGAGTACTGTAGCGAAAGTAACAAAAGAAGCGCTTTGACGCGATGCATCAAGGCCACAAATTTACAGAACCACGGTCCTGTGTTATGATTATGTTATCGGGGAGATGTTGGGGATGTTTTTTGGGAGATTTACGGCCGTGCCCGCACAAGTGCGACTTCAACGGTCGCGCATGTTGACGTTGTAAGGCCTGACTCCTTCGCCAAGACCGTCCTCGCCTTCTTTCGGTCCTCGTCCACCTTTCATAGGATGTCCGATGCACGAGGCAGGCACGTGTAAACAGAGCACAACGACAGCAGCCCGTGTCGACGCTTTAGAAAAAAAAAGAAAGCATGGCTCTAAAGGCCTCTGTAATCTAAACGCGAAGGTACACGGAGGCACATAAGAGCCTCAGAGATTCGCGCACACAATCTCGGAGGCCGTGACGCGTCTCTGAAGGTCTATTGTGACCGTAAGAAAAGTGTTTTTCTTACACCGTGATTCTGACGATTTGGCGGTGCGGCGCGCATGCCCACGCTTGCGTTCCCGCGCTCGCACGTGCTTGGCGCGTCTTCCGCGACAGCGCGGACAGTACTAGCTCATTCACACCGAAGGCGGGGCGGCCAAAGCGGCAAAGCGGTGAGGCGGAAAGCGGCAAAACCTCCTCTCCAGGCGGCGAAAGCGGGGCGGAAAACGAGGCGGCAGGTCCGATCGCTCTCGGACCAATTTTTTGCCGCTCGCCGCTACTCGCCGCTTTGCCGCAGCCAATCAGAACGCGCTGCGGCGATGGCGCGGCGGTGGTACGGGTGCCTCTTTGGGAGAAGCCGTACCACGTGATAGCGACACGTGCGCTAAAGCGCGAGAGGCCCCGCCTCCTCGGCCGCGCGGGCAGCCAAGAGAGCCATGCGGTCTGAACAGGTACGCGCGCTCGCCGCCTCGCCGCCTTGAAAAGCCCGCTTCGCCGCTTTGCCGCCCCGCCTTCGGTGTGAATGTACCTTACCTCTTCGCACCTGGGCGGTAACGTACGTTCGTATCAAACGTCGCTGGGTAAAATTCGCTTCGCAACAACCGCACTCCATTACATTGCAGGCCAATGGGCCTTGTCCGGGACCAACGAAAAATTCGTATCAACCCCTAATTCGTATGAGCTGTGATCGTATCTCCGAGGTTTCACTGTAATTAAAGATGAAACGCATACAGAATTAGCAGAAACATCCCAATTTTGAAAATAGAAAGAAATACTTTTCAAGAAACAAAACAAAATGTACATTCAAAACCATAAATTCGAGCAGCTACGTACTACTGGTGCGAAGACTTTGGAAACACCAGAGCTGGTGGCCGTCCCCTCCTCCTCATATCACTCCTCCTCACCATCCGTTCCCTTTCCTGCTCCCTTGCTCTAAATGGCTATACATGGCTATGCTATGCTTTACCATCCCCTCCGTCTCTCCTTCCCCCTTACTCACAATTCCCTATCCCACCCCCTTGCTCCAAATGGCCATACATGACTATGCTGTGGTTTTTCTTTCTCTCTTTCTGTTTCACTATCTCTCTCTGTTTCTTTCTTTCTATCTCTTCCTTTCTCTTTCTCTCTGTCTTTTTCTCGTTTCTCGTCCTTAGCTACGCAATCATATGGTTCCCATAAATGCTTGCTGTGCTACCGTGCCTGGATTGCCGAGTGGTTATGATGCTTATGAGGTTATGAGACGTAGAGGCTTTCTACGGTACTGACGCAAAAAGCACCCGTAGAAAGACGAATGCCCAAATCGTGCACAGGGCCAAGCATATTCAGAGCGCTTGGTGTCACAGCCTGATAGATTATCGCCCGATAATTCAGGCTTGTGCGTATGAGGCTTTTAAACAGATTCAGCAGCCACTTCTTGTCAGTACCCCACGAAGTGCCTGACAACACTTTTAGAATATTCATAGTTTTTATGCATGTCTTCTTTATCGAATTGATGTGTGATATGAAAGTAATCTTCGTGTCTAGAGTTAGGCCTCAGAATTTATGCCCCGCTTTTACAGACAGACGTTGACCATGTATGTCATGTCTGGATCGAGATCGAGACCTCTGTTTCTGAAGAATAAAATGTAAGTGCTTTTCTGTGGGTTCAGTTTAAACCCATTCTCGTCTGCCCATTTAGAGACCTTGTTCAAACCTAGCTGAACCTGCCGATCACACATTGAAAGGTTCCACGATTTAGAACCGACCTGTATGTACATCGTCGACATATGTGCAATAAAGCATATAGCGTGGGATGCACAGACGCAGCGTATTGATTTTTATAATAAAAGTATGCAGCTCAGGACACCACCTTCCGGCACACCAGTTTCCTGGACAAATGTTGGGGCCAAAACATTTCCCACTCGGACGCGCAACGTGGGATTGGACGAATAAATTTCGATTAGGGTCAGCATCCTACCTCGTACTCCTAAATGTGAAAGGTCTCTCAGTATTCGGAACCACCATGTTGTGTCGTAGGCTTTTTCCATGTCAATGAATACCGTGAGAAAGAACTGCTTATGGAGGAATGCATCGTTAATTGCATCCTCAATGCGTATTAGATGGTCAGTTGGGAATCGTCCCTCTCGAATTCCGCACTGGTATGGATCGAGAAGACTGTTCGATTCTAAGAAATGTAGCAGAAACCTGTTTATCATCATTTCGAATACTTAACAGATACAGCTTGTCAGAACTATTAGCCTGTAATTCGAAACGAGAGATGAGTCCTTGCCATGTTTCAGGATCGGAATGACAACGGCGTCTTTCCAACAGAGGGCATCTCGCCAAAAAGCCATATAGTGTGGTTCAGGCTAAGGAGAGTAGTCCATGTTTCGTGGAGTAATTGGCCTAACATTTCGTACACTACATGGTCAGCGCCTGGTGAAGAATTGCTGCAGGAATTCAGTGACGCCAGCAACTCAGCTATACAGAATGGTCTGTTATATGCCTCGTGTATGCGGATTTTCATTCAAGTTTGTCCCACTCTATTCTTCCTTTGTACCTTTTAAAGGTGTCAGAATAGCTTCAGAATAGAAATGGATGGAGAGATGATGCTAAGATCGACGAAGGAATATGTGTTGTTTGCGAGGCTTAAGAACGTGGGTTCTTTTTTGTTTAACAAACATGCGCCTGCGGCAAATAAAATTGCCAATGAGCCGGCCTCGCACGTGGGTGCAAGAGTCTCCCCACAGGCTGCTGTGAGCGATTAAATCGCCGAAAGCAAGGCACGGCTCTGCCAACTCATGCACAAATTATTGAATTTCGTGTTTGTGTAGCTGGTAATGTGGGGGTATATATACTCAGCAGATAGTGATGAGTTTCTTTGCAACTATAGCTCGAACGGCTACTGCCTCCAGGGCCGTTCGGAGTAGAAAGTGCTGGCATGCTACGTTTGGTCGAGTATGATTGCTACAGCGTCAGATGATGCGAGAGCATCCTGACGGTCTTTCCTAAAAACAACATACTGACAGAGGAAATTTGTGTGTTTAGGATTAAGGTGCGTCTCCTGTACACACAGCACTTTTCGACACAGTTTACTGAGGAGTTCTCGTATATAGTCTACGTTCTGTACGAGTCGTATAATGTTCCATTGCAATATTGTGTCCATGTTGAAAGCGTACACGTGCTGTGTGTCGCAAAGAAGGAAAGTCACTTATTTCACAGAGCCTTTGTCAGTCCCTGTGATAGGAGTTTTGTCTTTTTTAAAGCGGTCGAGGGATGCTCGCCGCTCCTTCGACGCAGCCTCCGCCGGTGGACCAGTAGTGTCACCATTGCCTCTTGAAAGGCGTGAGACAGTCGCTCTACTGAGTGGTATTTGCGTAGTGTAGACTTCCCCGCGGTCGACGAAGTCTTTGCCCCCACCAAGCTGGAGGTCGATGAGAACCCCTTGGCCTCTTGATTGCCCTGGCTGCCTCGAGATCTTGTAGATGCCACTGGTGTGGACTGATTGACAGTGAACAGGGCAGAGCTGGCTGCTCCCACCGTAGGGGCGAGTGGCGTTAGTGTCGGCACGCTAGGCGTGGTCCCGGCAACTGCCAGGGCCCTTAGTGGCGCTGCCCCTCGCTGCACCACATCGGCGAAAGATGTTTTCAGTGGAAATGACGATGAAACCCGTTGTCTTGCTACGCGGTATGCTATATATTCCTTTATATTTAGAGTGATTATTTTTTTTTCTTTCTTCCAGGCCGGGCAAGCTATGGAGTATGCGGGGTGACTACCATTGCAGTTTGTACAATGGACCTCATATAATCGTCAGCACTGTGGCCGATGGTGCCGCACTTAGCACAAATAAGCTGTCTTTGGCAGCTCTGAGATCCGTGACCAAATCTTTGACACTTCAAGCAACGTCTCGGGTTCGGCACGCACGTAGGGACATAAAGTTTCACATAGCCGCTTTCAAGAGTCTCGGAAAGTGTGGTTGAACTGAAAGTATTACATGCTTCGTTGCGATTTCTTTGTTGTTTCGCTTAATTCTGATGCGGTGAAATAGATTACACCTTGGTCGTTTCATCCATGAAAGAGTTCTTCGTCCGATACTACGCCTTTGACTGATTTCTTGGTTCCGTGTCGAATTACAGACAGAAGGATCTTACAAAGAGTTACGAGGTGTGCGAGTTTGTTCTACTGTTCTTTGTCTTTTAAGTGAAGGCGCAAATCCCCACTTGCCAACTTTGTACCTTATACTCGGTTCCAATGGTCTCTTTTTGCCACCTGGCCATAAGGAATGGTCAAATTGCTCTGGCTTTCATAGCGGATTGTTCACAGTGAAAGACATGGTATTTCGGGACCGTATGTTTGTTTTCAAGCGAAAAAAGACAAGCTGCGTCGGTGCGTACCCGTTTCGGGGCACGATTAGTTGGAGAAATGTTCGGAGGTCCCATGAAAAAAGTGACTTGTTCGGCCACGGCGCATACAACCCACCACGGAGCCTAACAAGGGAATGTGGCAGAACATGTGAAAAGTCTGCACTACGCCAGCAGTATGCAGTTACTATAAAAATATGGTTTACGGTAGTGTCCAGACTGACAAGGTCAAGAAAAGAAAAACATGAAAATGTATTTGGAAGAGATAATTTCAAGGCTGGAGTGAAAAGAGAAAAGGAAGACGAGAAAAAAATTCCACAGCATATCCACGGGGTGAATGATGATGAGTGTGGCGAAACTCTCGTACGGCAGGATCTTGGCGGCGGCGTCGCGCAGCTTCACGCCCAGTACATCATCAGCGACGTGAGATCGGGCGGGTTTATACTAAAGGGTCGATGAGAGTCATGGCGACTTGCAGCTCACTTTAATTTTGCATGTACGCAGTGAATTTTTATTGTTTAATCACGCACAGGAGAAATCTCACCAGGCACTACCTTGGAGGTAAACAATGGCTGCTAATGGGGAAAGACAGAAGAAGTCGGCTTTTAGCTAACACTTACACTTCTTCTTCTACTAATGTTTCCTACTGCACCATGCCAATGGCTGCTAATGGGGAACGAGATACAGACGAAGTCGGCTTTTAGTTAACGCGCACGCTGCGAATTTTTTATTGTTCAACAACGCACAGGAGAAATATCCCACCGGCACCACCTTGGAGGTCAAGATCTTGTACTAGCGTTAAAACTTGTTACGCACTACGACGGGGACGAACGGGTGCCGCTTTAAGGAGCTTCGCCCCTAAAAGAGCGCGTGGGGGTCACCAGATTGGAACAAGGGGGGCGCGCGCAGTGAAGAACGTGAGCCGGGACACAGCGTTGGAGAGGCGGAGAGCTGCGGAAGGTCTGGCTGGGTCTCGCCCCAGGATCCCGCCCGAGCACCAGCTTCGACGAGCAACTCAAAGAACCACCGACGACCCTGGGCTGCAGTGCAAATCGCCCGAGCACCTGCCTCGGCGAGCAACTACCGGTACGACCGCTGCAGTGGTTCCTTCAACATTTACGCTAACGGTGAGCATGGATACGGCGTGTCGTCATCCAGCTTGAGAGGGGCCGGAGGCCACGCCGGAACCGTAAGCGCAACTAACGAGACGCGAACGGGAGCGGACGTCGAAACGCGAGAGATTTAGACATTTCCTTTCCTCTGTTTCTTCAAGTGTGCGTGTTTTTATTGTGGTTTTGTCTTGTAATATTTCTGGGAATGAAGTGGGAGTTTTTGTTTGATACCATCGACCTCCGGGATTCATTTCGCACAGCCCGACGAGCGAACCAGGCACTAGCATACGCCTGACAATGGGGAGCCTGCCAGGATCCATGTAACTTTGTCCCACGCCTAGGTCTGTTGGGAGCCGCGAAATGGATCTGGAACGTTTGATGGCAGCCGGCAGTGCGGCAGGATTGTCGGCTGAGGCTATACTGTCGCTCTATCATGAGGAACAGAAAAGATTACGGGAAGAGCGTGCAGAGGCACGAGAGGCCGCGAAAGAAGATGAAGAGCGAGCGAAAGCCGCAGATGAGCGCACTTCTAGAAACTCAATGTTGCAAAAGGAGCTGACTAAAAAAAATTGCAATGGCGCGCAAGCATTTGTGTGGAAGTACCAGATAGGTCAGAGATGGTACCCCAGCCACCAAAAATAAGTCCGCATAAGTTAATCGCACCTTTTGATCAAAGGCGAGATGACCTCGACGCTAATATACAGCGGTTCGAGAGAATAGCAATAGGACAAGGTTGGCAGAGGAGTGACTGGGCGACTGGATTGAGCATGTGCCTTGCGGGAGAGGCATTGGCCGTTTTTAGTCGGATACCAGCAGCGTACGCGCTAGATTACGACAAGGTGAAAAAGGCTCTGCTCAAGAGCTTCAGATTAACGGCCGAAGGTTACCGAGAGAAATTCCGGAGCCCGAAACCAAAGCAAAATGAGACAGGCCAGCAGTTCACTGCTCGAATCTCCAATTACTTCGATCGGTGGTTGGAGATGGCTAACATAGAGAGGATATTCGATGATCTGAGGGATAGCATGATTGCTGAACAATTCCTCACATCGTGTCACAAGGGAGTGGCAATGTTCCTGAAGGAGCGGAACTTAAAGACGGTGGCTGAACTGTCCGAACACGCCCGACCGTTATTTGGAAGCTCAAGGGCAAATAAATCTAGGGAAAGGCCAAGATGAGAAAGGTTTAGGGAAGAATGAGCAAACCCGGAGTGCAATCAAATGCTACCTCTGTGACAAGACCGGGCATACAGCAGCGTATTGTGTCGCGGGTCGCACTCACAGTTCATCGTCAAAATGCGACCGGTGCGGAAGGCGTGGGCAGACAACAGAAGCCTGACGTGAGAGGTCAGGAAATAAAACGGCCTGCATAGTTGCAGACAAAAGACCTGCTGATGCTTATAGGGAAAAACAACTTGACCAGGAGGGCAGGGACGAGACATGTGCTGTCACAATGGCAATAGAGGCCGAACGCGCAAAAACTTTCTTGCCAGTGGTAGCAGGAATCCTGAAGGGACGAACGGTATCCGTACTCAGAGACACGGGATCAAACATTGTTTTGGTGAGGCAATCTATGGTCTCTGAGGCAGATCTCACAGGAAAAAAACGCCGGTTCGATTGGCGGATGGAATTGTGCGGCGAATGCCTCTAGCACGGATCTTACTTTTGTCGCCTTATTACGGTAGATGGATTGAAGCCCAATGTGTGAAAGATCCTCTTTACGACGTAATTCTCGGTAATATGCCAGGGGTCAGAAGATTCGATTATCCGGATCCCCTCTGGAGCTTAGCCACTCCAACACGTGCCGAGGGGCGGAGTGCCAAACCTCTAAGGTTGTGGATAAACGTGACCAGAGAGGTGTCGATAAGCACACCAGAGAAGATTCAACCTATGCAGTGGAGAGAGCTACGAGGAACAAGGGTGAAAAGGAAAAGGATGGCACCAAGTAGAACGAGACAGTGGCAGTTATGAACGTGACTGCAGCAGAAATGGGGAAAATGCAGGAAGTGGACAGTACTTTGCGACGTTTCTTCGAAGTGCGAGGGAAGTGGCTTTATTTATTGTAACCGACGCAGGCATAACTTCGAGAAGATGGAAGGACTGCTTTATCGAGTAGTTAAGGCACATGGTGGTGAAGAGAAACGACAACTAGTAGTGCCAGTACATCTAAGAAGGGCTGTTATCAAACGGGCTCACAATTCTATTAGGACTGGACACCAAGGAGTAAGAAAGATAACTAATCAAGTTGCGGAAGAATTTTTCTGGCCGTATATGCAAAGCGACGTTAAACGGTTCGTGAGGTCGTGTGAGAAATGTCAGAAAAGCACGCCAAAAGGAGTTAGTGATAATTAAAGGCCAACTCCGGCGATTTTTCGAGGTCGATGGATCTCAGTAAAATTCGCTGGGTACGCTCCTTTTCACATTTCCGTCATTTATGCCAAATTACAGACTTGAGACATGCGCAGATTGTTTGCAAATGAATTTCAAAGATTGTCTGCAAACGCCCTCCTGGCTTCCCACAATTATTGGCAACATTGCGTCTGTGACGTCAGTATTGGGAAGGCGGCGGAAGTGACGCAGCCGAGGGCACCGCTAACTTCGGCCGCTACAGCGAGCGTCTGCTGTGCTGGCCGAAACACTGTCAGTCGCAGACATTACAGCTGATGCGCGACGTGCTCACCTCACCACTGTGCGCCTGCTCGTCCCGGCTGTCACAGTTTTCACACTCCGCGCCGGCGTGACCGGCATGCCTTGCGCGACTTCCGGTTCGTTCGTAACAACGTCTACGTCATACGCAGACAGTACACTCAGTTGAGTTTCGGTTTTGGTGTCGCGCTTTTTTGCTTATTTAAAATTATTCTCCAATTTGCCGAGTATTTCTGCTATCGGGCCGGTAACAGGAGTGTCTCAGGAACATAAAAGCACCATTACTTTGACATGGCCAAAAAATCGCCGGAGTTGGCCTTTAAGAAATAGGCAGAGCGTTGAGCAACGCTGATCCAGGTTTTATGAGTAGAGCGATGATGTAGGCAACTGAGCAGTAACGCTTGTTGAAGGTTGCTTTCTGACGGTTTTTGGGACATTGATGTTTTCTTGTGACTCACGAGGATTAATGTGCGCGTTAGTCTAGGCAAGTGCACTGGTGCAACAGTGAAGTGTGTCGTGCAGTGAGGTGATGTGCCATGAGGTCAAGTGTGGTGCGGTGAAGTGAAGTGACGAGCCGTACCATGAAGTAAAGTGCTGTGTCGTGCAGTGACGTGTTGTGTGGTACAGTGAAGTGTCTGGTGGTGGTGGGGACGAAGTTTTCGTGAAGCCAAAACTCAAAATATGGGGGGCCATTGTCTAGACTGACAAGGTCAAGCAGAAGATGAAGACTGTATTTGGAAGAGATAATTTCAAGGCTGGAGTGAAAAGAGAAAAAGGAAGACGAGAAAAAGAGCGCGCGGAGGTCACCAGATTGGAACAAGGGGGCGCGCGCAGTGAAGAACGTGAGCCGGGCCACAGCGTTGGAGAGGCGGAGAGCTGCGGAAGGTATGGCTGGGTCTCGCCCCAGGATCCCGCCCGAGCACCTGACTCGGCGAGCAGCTCACGGAACTACCGCTGACGCTCGGCTGCAGTTTCCCGCCCGAGCACATGACTCGGCGAGCAGCTCACGGAACTACCGCTGACGCTGGGCTGCAGTTTCCCGCCCGAGCACCTCACTCGGCGAGTAGCTCACGTAACTACCGCTGAAGCTGGGCTGAAGTTTCCCGCCCGAGCACTGGCCTCGGCGATCAACTCAAAGAACCACCGACGACCCTGGGCTGCAGTGTATCCCGCCCGAGCAGCTGCCTCGGCGAGCAACTACCGCTACGACCGCTGCAGTGGTTCATTCAACATTTACGCTACCGGTGAGCATAGATACGGCGTGTCGTCATCCAGCTTGAGAGGTGCCGGAGGCCACGCCGGAACCGTAAGCGCGACAACTAGTGAGACGCGAACGGGAGCGGACCTCGAAAGGCGAGACATTTAGACATTTCCTTTTCTTTGTTTCTTCAAGTGTGCGTTTTAGATGCGAAGTATCTTAAGGCCGAGCTCAATCCGGTGTGCGGCGTGACCACCCTTACTGCGCATGCGCATACCCTCTCCACACACCTTCTCTCCACTCACCCTCTCCCCTTCCCCTCTCCACTTTCCCTCTCCCCTCCCCCTTTCCACTCTTCCTCTGAAACGCGGGCTAGACATGCCGAAATTGTGGCCTGCGCAACGCCGCGATGAGTTCGAGCGCATGCGCGTCCCCTCCCCTCTCTCTCCTCTCCTACGCTGCCCCCCTCTCGCCCGCCTGTCGGCCGCGTTCCCCGCTCGCCCTGTGAGAATTAACGGCCAGGCTAGATGGAAGATACGACGCGCGTAGCGTCCCTCTTCGCGTTCCACGACGCGAGGTCGGTAGCATGCCCAACGAACGCCAACGGAACGCGATCGTGCAAGTGCTCCGGCTTCGCATCGCCTCATGGTCCCCTTTAGCGGGAGATGGTGTAATTTTTTATTGTGGTTTTGTCTTGTCATTTTTTTGCAAATGAAATTGGAGTTTTTGTTGGAAACCATCGGCCTCTGTTATTCCTTTCGCACAGCCCGACGAGCGAACCAGGCACTAGCATACGCGTGACAGCTAGGTAGTATAGACTGACGGCAAGGTTAACCCTTGCCGCCAGGAAGAACTGGATGTAAACGGAAAAGAGAAGTAGACAGTAAAGTTTAAATGTGAGAAAGAAAGAAGAAGATGAGGGCAGAGCGAAAGAGGAAAAGGCGACTGCTGATTTGCCCTATGTGGGGTCGAAAGGGTGTGCCTGGGGGCATTAAAGGTCTAATCACCTGGCGTCGGCTCAACCACCAGGATCCCGTTTTCTGCGGACACGGCAAAGCCACGCACGGCGTAGCGTGAGAGGGTTTGAAACCCCCCTTTAGCTCGGGTCCTTGGTGTCACTACACACCAAACGACAGCTTGCGCAGACTCCCTGCAGGGCAGAATCGGTCCACTGAAGTGCGTCTTACCATTGGCGCATGTGAAGCCAACGAGTTTGCCTGGTGGGCGATCGCCAGAGCCGTGGCTACGGACATCAGAGCGACACCAGCTAACAAGCGCCACGTGAGCCGTTTGCGCATCAAGGACAATGCGCCTGAACTGGGAACATACGAGGCCAGCGATATGGAGCCCGTCGTCAGAAGCGGCACTTCGGTGCTTCTCCCGGTGTTGAGGCTGCCGTGTCTGGCGTCCATTGACAGTATTATTTCGTTCCGGAGTGAAACCGAAATTTTTTTCAATTGTTTTTTCGTTTCAATCGTTTTTTTCAACGAGAAAGCTTCCCAATCCGGAGCAACTGAGCCCATGCATTGTGAGCATATCTCAGGGTACAGTATAAGGGCGTGCCTCAGGCAGGAATTCCAAAGCAAAGATATGCTGAAATTGTGCGAAAAACGAAAACAGCAGCAAGCAGAGATGTTTATATTCACGCAAGTGGACTTCTGCGTGCCTGTCGCGCAGGCCAGCGTAGAGAAGGCGTTGTCGGCGCTGAAGTTTGTTACAGGGAAAGCAGTTATGAGATCACAACAGCTAATTTTGGCGCCATAGTTGTCCGCCGCCGCCGGTGTCCGTGACCGCTATCGCGTGACATAAGAAAAAATAAATGAGAAACAAATTTCTAGAATCGGATGAGATTTCAACCAGCGCCTTCTGCGTGGCAGTCGCGTACTCCACCACAGTGCCACGCTGGTGCTTGTAACTCCTTCGCAAAAATACTCTATACAGGCGTCATGTCGGGCAAGGAATCGTGTTAATATATGTAATATAGCGTGGCAGAAGAGTAAAATAACAACCAGTCATGACACAATGCTAATAGCGCAAAGACTGTGTTGGTTAATGCTTCCCACCAGTGTTGCGGAGTTGCCCCACCAGAATTGGAATGACTCCAGAATCATTTCACATTTTCGCGACACCGGAATGGAATAAGGACAACGCTTGGAGGAATGCAATGGAAATGGAATTAAGCGCCTTTTGCACGGAATGGAATGGGAATGGAAATATGTCTTTTTCCGAAAATCGAGCACGTTTTCGTCTACGAGCTGTTTTTCAAACTTCGAACATTAGTAAGTAAGAGCCTCGAAATAACAATAAAGCAGTGTTTTTAAAATGGCTTGGCTGATTACAAGCACGGAACATTTATAAGCAACGCGCCTACTAGAAACCGAGGCGTAAGTTAGTGCACAAACAAATGCATTATCCCAGCATATACCGAAGGGAGAAACAAGTTATCCCTGCGCGTTGGTTCCCATTGATACCCCCACACGAAAGTGGTGTATACTCTATGCATAGCCTGATCTTTATCTCACGAGCAGTTCAGTACCTGACACACGCAAATACCCTTTGCGACAAGGAAGACATTGCACACCTGCGCACAGGCGAACACAGAAAGTTCTCCTCACCCCATCCATGCTTGCGAGGCTCGCTTGACAAGCGTGAGTGCTGACGAGCAGCGCGGTCCAGTGTTCCGTATTCGATACAAAGGCACAAGGTGCCCGAGCGGTGCACTGTTCCAATACCAGCAGATCTAGAGGGTCGTATTCCCCATTAACCAAATCTTAGTTTTCTCCACATTCACGACCACTCCAGACGCGTGACAAAACTGCTTATGATGACTGAGGGGCGCGAAAAAACGGCACACAACGAAAAGAAGTACACGGGACGACGCGCGAACCCCCCCCCCCCCCTGTGTTTTGCGTACTTTTGCAGTTCTTAATGCATCTAATGGCATCAGCTTTGTGGGGCGTTTATTCTTAACTCGATGAAACTATCAAGATGCCTCTTCTACGTTGAGGAATTGCAGGAATGGAATTGAACTGCCCGGCCGTTCCCAGAGTGCATATGGGCTAAGTGTTTTCATTCTGAGGAATTCAAAGGAATGGAATTGCGGCAAGTTCTAATTCCCCGCAATAGAATTGAAATGGAATGGAGGCGCCCATTCCTCAACACTGCTTCCCACCCACTCCAAAGTGCACAGCCATAATTCTTTTTCCTCATCAGTCACAGCATAAAGTGCACATAATGCCTTACAGATGTATGGCGTATACCACGAGACTCCGAAGAATGACGACAAATTGCATAGTGGGAACTTCTCTACTTCAGAAAACAATTTGCAGTGGCTTAGCTCGGCTATGCCAGAATATACGCAGTGTTAGCAAAGGTTCAGGTGAATATTCTGAGCTTTCCAGATTGTCTAGGATTAGCTTGATTGTCATGCTTACTGCTGCTCCAATGACACACACACGGTATACGTATTATGTGGCGCATGCATATTTATTTTTCAGGTCGCTTCTACATTCTTCGTACGCTGAACCGCTAATTGTCAGGCAACTACTTCGGGAACCAATGACATAAGCTTCTCGGATCTTCTGCGCCGTTGAGCAGCATTTGCGCTCTCCTTCTCCATGGCGTTACCCACTTGCAACCGCCAGTCAGAGGCACTATCAAGCGGCACCAGCGCATTGTCAGACGGCGACTGCACAGCGAAGGCGAATAGCTGCGCGCGCCATGGCTACGACGCCACCCCTCTCGAATGCGCAGAGCAGCAGCGGAGAGTCGCGCGCGCCGGCGCCAGTCTGTCTGCCCGGCTGCGACGCCACTCCTCCCGCTCTCCACCACTAGCAGCGGCGAGCCGCGCGCGGTGGTGGCGGAGAGCGCGTGAGATGCCGGTTTCGCACTGATCCTCGCGCATGCGCAGCACGGCTCATCAGGAACCACGCGAAATCGGCTGCGGCTAGGCAAGTGTAGCTAATGCTACAAAATTCGGATGATTTATGGCGTAGTCGCTACCTTGCAGGTGTACTTGTATTATTGCCCCAAGAGACTCCAACGGGCTCTACAAAGTCCGCTCTTTCAGCTTTCGTTGTGACTGTGCCTGGACTGTGCTGCGTGTTCCGCGCAGGCCTGGCGATCTTTTTATCAGAACAGCGGTCTCGCACATCAGAGAGAACACTCAATGACGTGCTGCTGCTGAGATCGCGCTCACTTCCTTGCCACAAAGCACTGAGCCCACTAAAAAATTCGTATTTGTCTTTTGAGAAAATTAATACTATGACTTTGAAATTAACACTGGTTTGTGCTAGTTGGCAGAAACTCATGGTACAGTTACTTCCACTCCTCTGAAGAACGTGTTTTTACCCTTGTCCAACTTTCTTAAGAGGAGGGCAAGTAACGACATCACAAATCCAATGTTTTTTTATGATACCTTTACTTCAAAATTTTGCATACAAAAAAAACCGTTACGAACCGTTACGGAACATTTTTTTTTGTTCCGGAACAGAAACGGAACGGAACCTTTTGCGCTGGAACGAAACTAAAACCAAAACGAAAAACATTTCGTTCCGACCCCCTGAGTGGCAAAGATGAAATATAGAGACGCGGTAAGCTGCCTTTCAATCCATCTATCAGAAAAGGAAATGCTATTTTTGTCGCGTCAGCAGCTTGTGTGTGTGATATGCTTGGCTGATTGCCTTGTGTGTTCCTGCGCCCCTCTCGACCCCTTGTTTTTCCTTTCGCGCGGTGTCATGTGCATATATATATATATATATATATATATATATATATATATATATATATATATATATATATATATATATATATATATATATATATATATATACAATCACGTGCAATAAACACTGAGTTGTTAATTAGCGCAGTGTCCCGTCTTGCTCTGTCGTCTGTCTGATTTTTTGTGCTACCGTTCCGAGTCATGGAATACCAACTAGCCCACCAGTCTGTGATTTTAATCTTTTTCGTTAGTCAAT